>NW_027268799.1:15000-20000 GCF_963676685.1 Mytilus edulis | reverse complement strand
GGTACGTGGACGGCCTGCTAGCGGGCTACCACGGGTAAAGGTACGTGGACGGCCTGCTAGCGGGCTACCACGGGTAAAGGTAAGCTGGCGGCCTGCTAGCGGGCTACCGCGGGTCTCTACGGCGGGGAAGGTACGCGGTCGGCCTGCTAGCGGGCTACCACGGGTAAAGGTACGTGGACGGCCTGCTAGCGGGCTACCACGGGTAAAGGTAAGCTGGCGGCCTTGCTAGCGGGCTACCGCGGGTCTCGACGGCGGGGAAGGTACGCGGTCGGCCTGCAAGCGGGCTACCGCGGGTAAAGGTACGCGGACGGCCTGCTAGCGGGCTACCACGGGTAAAGGTACGTGGACGGCCTGCTAGCGGGCTACCACGGGTAAAGGTACTCGGACGGCCTTGCTAGCGGGCTACCGCGGGTCTCGACGGCGGGGAAGGTACGCGGTCGGCCTGCTAGCGGGCTATCACGGGTAAAGGTACGTGGACGGCCTGCTAGCGGGCTATCACGGGTAAAGGTACGTGGACGGCCTGCTAGCGGGCTACCACGGGTAAAGGTAAGCTGGCGGCCTGCTAGCGGGCTACCGCGGGTCTCTACGGCGGGGAAGGTACGCGGTCGGCCTGCTAGCGGGCTACCACGGGTAAAGGTACGTGGACGGCCTGCTAGCGGGCTACCACGGGTAAAGGTAAGCTGGCGGCCTGCTAGCGGGCTACCGCGGGTCTCGACGGCGGGGAAGGTACGCGGTCGGCCTGCTAGCGGGCTATCACGGGTAAAGGTACGTGGACGGCCTGCTAGCGGGCTATCACGGGTAAAGGTACGTGGACGGCCTGCTAGCGGGCTACCACGGGTAAAGGTAAGCTGGCGGCCTGCTAGCGGGCTACCGCGGGTCTCTACGGCGGGGAAGGTACGCGGTCGGCCTGCTAGCGGGCTACCACGGGTAAAGGTACGTGGACGGCCTGCTAGCGGGCTACCACGGGTAAAGGTACTCGGACGGCCTTGCTAGCGGGCTACCGCGGGTCTCGACGGCGGGGAAGGTACGCGGTCGGCCTGCTAGCGGGCTATCACGGGTAAAGGTACGTGGACGGCCTGCTAGCGGGCTATCACGGGTAAAGGTACGTGGACGGCCTGCTAGCGGGCTATCACGGGTAAAGGTACGTGGACGGCCTGCTAGCGGGCTACCACGGGTAAAGGTACTCGGACGGCCTTGCTAGCGGGCTACCGCGGGTCTCGACGGCGGGGAAGGTACGCGGTCGGCCTGCTAGCGGGCTATCACGGGTAAAGGTACGTGGACGGCCTGCTAGCGGGCTATCACGGGTAAAGGTACGTGGACGGCCTGCTAGCGGGCTATCACGGGTAAAGGTACGTGGACGGCCTGCTAGCGGGCTACCACGGGTAAAGGTACTCGGACGGCCTTGCTAGCGGGCTACCGCGGGTCTCGACGGCGGGGAAGGTACGCGGTCGGCCTGCTAGCGGGCTATCACGGGTAAAGGTACGTGGACGGCCTGCTAGCGGGCTATCACGGGTAAAGGTACGTGGACGGCCTGCTAGCGGGCTATCACGGGTAAAGGTACGTGGACGGCCTGCTAGCGGGCTATCACGGGTAAAGGTACGTGGACGGCCTGCTAGCGGGCTACCACGGGTAAAGGTACTCGGACGGCCTTGCTAGCGGGCTACCGCGGGTCTCGACGGCGGGGAAGGTACGCGGTCGGCCTGCTAGCGGGCTATCACGGGTAAAGGTACGTGGACGGCCTGCTAGCGGGCTATCACGGGTAAAGGTACGTGGACGGCCTGCTAGCGGGCTATCACGGGTAAAGGTACGTGGACGGCCTGCTAGCGGGCTACCACGGGTAAAGGTAAGCTGGCGGCCTGCTAGCGGGCTACCGCGGGTCTCGACGGCGGGGAAGGTACGCGATCGGCCTGCTAGCGGGCTACCGCGGGTAAAGGTACGTGGACGGCCTGCTAGCGGGCTACCGCGGGTCTCGACGGCCGGGAAGGTACGCGGTCGGCCTGCTAGCGGGCTACCACGGGTAAAGGTACGTGGACGGCCTGCTAGCGGGCTACCACGGGTAAAAGTAAGCGGACGGCCTGCTAGCGGGCTCGACGGCGGGTAAACGGTACGTGGACGGCCTGCTAGCGGGCTACCACGGGTAAAGGTAAGCTGGCGGCCTGCTAGCGGGCTACCGCGGGTCTCGACGGCGGGGAAGGTACGCGATCGGCCTGCTAGCGGGCTACCGCGGGTAAAGGTACGTGGACGGCCTGCTAGCGGGCTACCGCGGGTCTCGACGGCCGGGAAGGTACGCGGTCGGCCTGCTAGCGGGCTACCACGGGTAAAGGTACGTGGACGGCCTGCTAGCGGGCTACCACGGGTAAAAGTAAGCGGACGGCCTGCTAGCGGGCTCGACGGCGGGTAAACGGTACGTGGACGGCCTGCTAGCGGGCAACCACGGGTAAAGGTAAGCTGGCGGCCTGCTAGCGGGCTACCGCGGGTCTCGACGGCCGGGAAGGTACGCGGTCGGCCTGCTAGCGGGCTACCACGGGTAAAGGTACGTGGACGGCCTGCTAGCGGGCTACCACGGGTAAAAGTAAGCGGACGGCCTGCTAGCGGGCTCGACGGCGGGGTAAACGGTACGTGGACGGCCTGCTAGCGGGCTACCACGGGTAAAGGTAAGCTGGCGGCCTGCTAGCGGGCTACCGCGGGTCTCGACGGCGGGGAAGGTACGCGATCGGCCTGCTAGCGGGCTACCGCGGGTAAAGGTACGTGGACGGCCTGCTAGCGGGCTACCGCGGGTCTCGACGGCCGGGAAGGTACGCGGTCGGCCTGCTAGCGGGCTACCACGGGTAAAGGTACGTGGACGGCCTGCTAGCGGGCTACCACGGGTAAAAGTAAGCGGACGGCCTGCTAGCGGGCTCGACGGCGGGTAAACGGTACGTGGACGGCCTGCTAGCGGGCAACCACGGGTAAAGGTAAGCTGGCGGCCTGCTAGCGGGCTACCGCGGGTCTCGACGGCCGGGAAGGTACGCGGTCGGCCTGCTAGCGGGCTACCACGGGTAAAGGTACGTGGACGGCCTGCTAGCGGGCTACCGCGGGTCTCGACGGCCGGGAAGGTACGCGGTCGGCCTGCTAGCGGGCTACCACGGGTAAAGGTACGTGGACGGCCTGCTAGCGGGCTACCACGGGTAAAAGTAAGCGGACGGCCTGCTAGCGGGCTCGACGGCGGGTAAACGGTACGTGGACGGCCTGCTAGCGGGCAACCACGGGTAAAGGTAAGCTGGCGGCCTGCTAGCGGACTACCGCGGGTCTCGACGGCGGGGAAGGTACGCGGTCGGCCTGCTAGCGGGCTACCACGGGTGAAGGTACTCGGACGGCCTTGCTAGCGGGCTACCGCGGGTCTCGACGGCTGGGAAGGTACGTGGTCGGCCTGCTAGCGGGCTACCGCGGGTAAAGGTACGTGGACGGCCTGCTAGCGGGCTACCGCGGGTAAAGGTACGTGGACGGCCTGCTAGCGGGCTACCACGGGTAAAAGTAAGCGGACGGCTGGCTACCACGGGTCTCGACGGCTGGGAAGGTACGTGGTCGACCCGCTAGCGGGCTACCGCGGGTAAAGGTACTCGGACGGCCTGCTAGCGGGCTACCACGGCTCTCGACGACAGGGAAGGTACGTGGTCGACCTGCTAGCGGACTACCACGGGTAAAAGGTACGTGGTCGACCTGCTAGCGGGCTACCACGGGGAAAGGTACGTGGCAGGCCGACCACGTACCTTTACCCGCGGTCGAGACCCGAGGGTAGCCCGCTAGCAGGCTTACCACGTACCTCTCCCCGCGGTACCCCGCTAGCAGGCCCACCACGTTACCTTTACCCACTCTTTCAAACCGGCTTGCGACGGTCTGAGGCGTGGTTTAACCGGCAAATTATTTTAATATATAGGCTTACGTGCTTTAATATAACTGCAAGGCGCTTGACATGGCACTGTGGCGTTTACTCCGGCACAAAGGCCCTTCGAATGGCAGGGAGGACCTTCGAATGGAGACCAAGTGGCCACAGAGAGGTATTGTGCCCATTATAAGGGCCACCGTGCCGTTATAAGCTCCAGAGACAAGCCGTACAGCTTGTCTCTGGGACCTTATATGGTCCGCGTTGGAGCATATACGGTCCGGGCTGGACCATATATGAACCAAACCTCTCTCTGACGCGACTTGGTGGACCATCGAAGGTCCAACGGATCTCTCTCTCTCTCTGTGGACCATATAAGGTGCACGGTGGGCCTTAAATGGTCCAGCGGGACTCTAGCGGGTCTCGATAACTACTTAGGGTTAGGGTTAGGGTTAGGGTTAGGGTTAGGGTTAGGGTTAGGGTTAGGGTTAGGGTTAGGGTTAGGGTTAGGGTTAGGGTTAGGGTTAGGGTTAGGGTTAGGGTTAGGGTTAGGGTTAGGGTTAGGGTTAGGGTTAGGGTTAGGGTTAGGGTTAGGGTTAGGGTTAGGGTTAGGGTTAGGGTTAGGGTTAGGGTTAGGGTTAGGGTTAGGGTTAGGGTTAGGGTTAGGGTTACGGCTAGGCTTAGGGCTAGGCTTAGCACCCACTGTAACCCTAGCTTATGTCCTGAGACAACCCTAGTTCAAACCTTGGCGAAGGTGTCGGACGCAAGCACACGGCCGATCAAGAGGGTGTACGATGCCTGCCTTCGTTACCTGAAATTTTATCGTATCATGGAGAGACCTGCTGTAATATTCTTACGTGCGGCTTCCCGATGACAAAAAAAAAAAAATTGTGAAGACATACTTTTTGACTGGGGTATAGTTGGCCGGCCTTCGATGGCCGAGACACTTGCGTTCGGCTTCCCGATGAAAAAATTCCCAAGGGTCAACATTTTTTACCGACGATAAAGTGGGCCGAGAGACCCGCGGTAGTCCGCCCGCATCTAACGTGCGACACCTCGATGAAAATTTCACCCTCGTAAATTTTTTTTACCGAGGGTATAGTTTGCCGGCCTCGATGGTCGAGAGACCCGCGGTAGC
>NW_027268799.1:0-2500 GCF_963676685.1 Mytilus edulis | reverse complement strand
CCACGGGTAAAGGTACTCGGACGGCCTTGCTAGCGGGCTACCGCGGGTCTCGACGGCGGGGAAGGTACGCGGTCGGCCTGCTAGCGGGCTATCACGGGTAAAGGTACGTGGACGGCCTGCTAGCGGGCTATCACGGGTAAAGGTACGTGGACGGCCTGCTAGCGGGCTATCACGGGTAAAGGTACGTGGACGGCCTGCTAGCGGGCTACCACGGGTAAAGGTACTCGGACGGCCTTGCTAGCGGGCTACCGCGGGTCTCGACGGCGGGGAAGGTACGCGGTCGGCCTGCTAGCGGGCTATCACGGGTAAAGGTACGTGGACGGCCTGCTAGCGGGCTATCACGGGTAAAGGTACGTGGACGGCCTGCTAGCGGGCTATCACGGGTAAAGGTACGTGGACGGCCTGCTAGCGGGCTATCACGGGTAAAGGTACGTGGACGGCCTGCTAGCGGGCTACCACGGGTAAAGGTACTCGGACGGCCTTGCTAGCGGGCTACCGCGGGTCTCGGACGGCGGGGAAGGTACGCGGTCGGCCTGCTAGCGGGCTATCACGGGTAAAGGTACGTGGACGGCCTGCTAGCGGGCTATCACGGGTAAAGGTACGTGGACGGCCTGCTAGCGGGCTATCACGGGTAAAGGTACGTGGACGGCCTGCTAGCGGGCTACCACGGGTAAAGGTAAGCTGGCGGCCTGCTAGCGGGCTACCGCGGGTCTCGACGGCGGGGAAGGTACGCGATCGGCCTGCTAGCGGGCTACCGCGGGTAAAGGTACGTGGACGGCCTGCTAGCGGGCTACCGCGGGTCTCGACGGCCGGGAAGGTACGCGGTCGGCCTGCTAGCGGGCTACCACGGGTAAAGGTACGTGGACGGCCTGCTAGCGGGCTACCACGGGTAAAAGTAAGCGGACGGCCTGCTAGCGGGCTCGACGGCGGGTAAACGGTACGTGGACGGCCTGCTAGCGGGCTACCACGGGTAAAGGTAAGCTGGCGGCCTGCTAGCGGGCTACCGCGGGTCTCGACGGCGGGGAAGGTACGCGATCGGCCTGCTAGCGGGCTACCGCGGGTAAAGGTACGTGGACGGCCTGCTAGCGGGCTACGCGGGTCTCGACGGCCGGGAAGGTACGCGGTCGGCCTGCTAGCGGGCTACCACGGGTAAAGGTACGTGGACGGCCTGCTAGCGGGCTACCACGGGTAAAAGTAAGCGGACGGCCTGCTAGCGGGCTCGACGGCGGGTAAACGGTACGTGGACGGCCTGCTAGCGGGCAACCACGGGTAAAGGTAAGCTGGCGGCCTGCTAGCGGGCTACCGCGGGTCTCGACGGCGGGAAGGTACGCGGTCGGCCTGCTAGCGGGCTACCACGGGTAAAGGTACGTGGACGGCCTGCTAGCGGGCTACCACGGGTAAAAGTAAGCGGACGGCCTGCTAGCGGGCTCGACGGCGGGTAAACGGTACGTGGACGGCCTGCTAGCGGGCTACCACGGGTAAAGGTAAGCTGGCGGCCTGCTAGCGGGCTACCGCGGGTCTCGACGGCGGGGAAGGTACGCGATCGGCCTGCTAGCGGGCTACCGCGGGTAAAGGTACGTGGACGGCCTGCTAGCGGGCTACCGCGGGTCTCGACGGCCGGGAAGGTACGCGGTCGGCCTGCTAGCGGGCTACCACGGGTAAAGGTACGTGGACGGCCTGCTAGCGGGCTACCACGGGTAAAAGTAAGCGGACGGCCTGCTAGCGGGCTCGACGGCGGGTAAACGGTACGTGGACGGCCTGCTAGCGGGCAACCACGGGTAAAGGTAAGCTGGCGGCCTGCTAGCGGGCTACCGCGGGTCTCGACGGCCGGGAAGGTACGCGGTCGGCCTGCTAGCGGGCTACCACGGGTAAAGGTACGTGGACGGCCTGCTAGCGGGCTACCGCGGGTCTCGACGGCCGGGAAGGTACGCGGTCGGCCTGCTAGCGGGCTACCACGGGTAAAGGTACGTGGACGGCCTGCTAGCGGGCTACCACGGGTAAAAGTAAGCGGACGGCCTGCTAGCGGGCTCGACGGCGGGTAAACGGTACGTGGACGGCCTGCTAGCGGGCAACCACGGGTAAAGGTAAGCTGGCGGCCTGCTAGCGGACTACCGCGGGTCTCGACGGCGGGGGAAGGTACGCGGTCGGCCTGCTAGCGGGCTACCACGGGTGAAGGTACTCGGACGGCCTTGCTAGCGGGCTACCGCGGGTCTCGACGGCTGGGAAGGTACGTGGTCGGCCCTGCTAGCGGGCTACCGCGGGTAAAGGTACGTGGACGGCCTGCTAGCGGGCTACCGCGGGTAAAGGTACGTGGACGGCCTGCTAGCGGGCTACCACGGGTAAAAGTAAGCGGACGGCTGGCTACCACGGGTCTCGACGGCTGGGAAGGTACGTGGTCGACCCGCTAGCGGGCTACCGCGGGTAAAGGTACTCGGACGGCCTGCTAGCGGGCTACCACGGCTCTCGACGACAGGGAAGGTACGTGGTCGACCTGCTAGCG
>NW_027268798.1:0-40487 GCF_963676685.1 Mytilus edulis | reverse complement strand
CACGAAACTGCAATAGGTTATCCTTCTACACTTACCCGTTCCGAGATAAAGTAAGGCCTCCAAATCAACAATTTTAACACATTTGGGATTTGGGTTAGGGTAAGTGTTTGACCCAAACCCTAACCCAAACACTAACCCTAACCCTAACCTTAACACTAACCCAAACCCTAACACTAACCCTAACCTAAACACTAACCCAAACCCTAACCCAAACACTAACACTAACCCTAACCTTAACACTAACCCAAACCCTAACACTAACCCTAACCTAAACACTAACCCAAACCCTAACACTAACCCTAACCTAAACACTAACCCAAACCCTAACCCAAACCCTAACACTAACCCTAACCTAAACACTAACCCAAACCCTAACACTAACCCTAACCTAAACACTAACCCAAACCCTAACACTAACCTTAACCCTAACCCTAACCCTAATTAGGGTTAACCCTAACCCTAACCCTAACCCTAACCCAAACCCCTAACCCAAACACTAACACTAACCCTAACCTAAACCTAACCCTAACCTAAACACCTATTTAAGGGTTTGGGTTAGGGTTTGGGTTAGGGTTAGGGTTTGGGTTAGGGTTAGGGTTAGGGTTAGGGTTAGGGTTAGGGTTAGGGTTAGGGTTAACCCTAATTAAGGGTTTGGGTTAGGGTTTGGGTCAGGGTTAGGGTTAGGTTTTGAGTAAGGGTCAAGGTCAGGGACATGGTAGTATACTTTGACGAGATTTGTGAGGTGCCCTTTTTCACTTCTGCGCATGTCCTGCCCTTTTCTGTGACTGCGCATGCGTGAGAAGGGTTAGGGTTAGGGTTAGGGTTAGGGTTAGGGTTAGCGTTTAGGTTAGGGTAGTGTTAGTGTTAGTGTTTGGGTTTGGGTTATTTAAAAATATTTCTAAGTACAGAGTATAGAAATTGCCTTCGACTTCAATCTTCAAACAGATGTAGAATGAATTTGAATAGAGATATCTTCTTAAAGTTAACTGTTCCTAAAAGATGGAAAGGCGATCTAGAGGATGAAAACGTATTGGTATCACTGAAGTGTACGGCCGCACTCTCCCGACCTCACTGCATGATAATTGAAAGATTATTTTTTTTTTTTTTTTTTTTTTTTTTTTTCAAACCTCATAACCGGACCCCCATCCATACACAACTCTTTCTTTTAAGAAGTTCGTGAAAAACTTAACACGAAACTGCAATAGGTTATCCTTCTACACTTACCCGTTCCGAGATAAAGTAAGGCCTCCAAATCAACAATTTTAACACATTTGGGATTTGGGTTAGGGTAAGTGTTTGACCCAAACCCTAACCCAAACACTAACCCTAACCCTAACCTTAACACTAACCCAAACCCTAACACTAACCCTAACCTAAACACTAACCCAAACCCTAACCCAAACACTAACACTAACCCTAACCTTAACACTACCCAAACCCTAACACTAACCCTAACCTAAACACTAACCCAAACCCTAACACTAACCCTAACCTAAACACTAACCCAAACCCTAACCCAAACCCTAACACTAACCTAACCTAAACACTAACCCAAACCCTAACACTAACCCTAACCTAAACACTAACCCAAACCACCTAACACTAACCCTAACCCTAACCCTAACCCTAATTAGGGTTAACCCCTAACCCTAACCCTAACCCTAACCCAAACCCTAACCCAAACACTAACACTAACCCTAACCTAAACCCTAACCCTAACCTAAACCCTATTTAAGGGTTTGGGTTAGGGTTTGGGTTAGGGTTAGGGTTTGGGTTAGGGTTAGGGTTAGGGTTAGGGTTAGGGTTAGGGTTAGGGTTAGGGTTAACCCTAATTAAGGGTTTGGGTTAGGGGTTTGGGTCAGGGTTAGGGTTAGGTTTTGAGTAAGGGTCAAGGTCAGGGACATGGTAGTATACTCTTGACGAGATTTGTGAGGTGCCCTTTTTCACTTCTGCGCATGTCTGCCTTTTCTGTGACTGCGCATGCGTGAGAAGGGTTAGGGTTAGGGTTAGGGTTAGGGTTAGGGTTAGCGTTTAGGTTAGGGTTAGTGTTAGTGTTAGTGTTTGGGTTTGGGTTATTTAAAAATATTTCTAAGTACAGAGTATGAAAATTGCCTTCGACTTCAATCTTCAAACAGATGTAGAAGGAATTTGAATAGAGATATCTTCTTAAAGTTAACTGTTCCTAAAAGATGGAAAGGCGATCTAGAGGATGAAAACGTATTGGTATCACTGAAGTGTACGGCCGCACTCTCCGACCTCACTGCATGATAATTGAAAGATTATTTTTTTTTTTTTTTTTTTTTTTTTTTTTCAAACCTTCATAACCGGACCCCCATCCATACACAACTCTTTCTTTTAAGAAGTTCGTGAAAAACTTAACACGAAACTGCAATAGGTTATCCTTCTACACTTACCCGTTCCGAGATAAAGTAAGGCCTCCAAATCAACAATTTTAACACATTTGGGATTTGGGTTAGGGTAAGTGTTTGACCCAAACCCTAACCCAAACACTAACCCTAACCCTAACCTTAACACTAACCCAAACCCTAACACTAACCCTAACCTAAACACTAACCCAAACCCTAACCCAAACACTAACACTAACCCTAACCTTAACACTAACCCAAACCCTAACACTAACCCCTAACCTAAACACTAACCCAAACCCTAACACTAACCCTAACCTAAACACTAACCCAAACCCTAACCCAAACCCTAACACTAACCCTAACCTAAACACTAACCCAAACCCTAACACTAACCCTAACCTAAACACTAACCCAAACCCTAACACTAACCCCTAACCCTAACCCTAACCCTAATTAGGGTTAACCCTAACCCTAACCCTAACCCTAACCCAAACCCTAACCCAAACACTAACACTAACCCTAACCTAAACCCTAACCCTAACCTAAACCCTATTTAAGGGTTTGGGTTAGGGTTTGGGTTAGGGTTAGGGTTTGGGTTAGGGTTAGGGTTAGGGTTAGGGTTAGGGTTAGGGTTAGGGTTAGGGTTAACCCTAATTAAGGGTTTGGGTTAGGGTTTGGGTCAGGGTTAGGGTTAGGTTTTGAGTAAGGGTCAAGGTCAGGGACATGGTAGTATACTTTGACGAGATTTGTGAGGTGCCCTTTTTCACTTCTGCGCATGTCTGCCCTTTTCTGTGACTGCGCATGCGTGAGAAGGGTTAGGGTTAGGGTTAGGGTTAGGGTTAGGGTTAGCGTTTAGGTTAGGGTTAGTGTTAGTGTTAGTGTTTGGGTTTGGGTTATTTAAAAATATTTCTAAGTACAGAGTATGAAAATTGCCTTCGACTTCAATCTTCAAACAGATGTAGAATGAATTTGAATAGAGATATCTTCTTAAAGTTAACTGTTCCTAAAAGATGGAAAGGCGATCTAGAGGATGAAAACGTATTGGTATCACTGAAGTGTACGGCCGCACTCTCCGACCTCACTGCATGATAATTGAAAGATTATTTTTTTTTTTTTTTTTTTTTTTTTTTTTCAAACCTCATAACCGGACCCCCATCCATACACAACTCTTTCTTTTAAGAAGTTCGTGAAAAACTTAACACGAAACTGCAATAGGTTATCCTTCTACACTTACCCGTTCCGAGATAAAGTAAGGCCTCCAAATCAACAATTTTAACACATTTGGGATTTGGGTTAGGGTAAGTGTTTGACCCAAACCCTAACCCAAACACTAACCCTAACCCTAACCTTAACACTAACCCAAACCCTAACACTAACCCTAACCTAAACACTAACCCAAACCCTAACCCAAACACTAACACTAACCCTAACCTTAACACTAACCCAAACCCTAACACTAACCCTAACCTAAACACTAACCCAAACCCTAACACTAACCCTAACCTAAACACTAACCCAAACCCTAACCCAAACCCTAACACTAACCCTAACCTAAACACTAACCCAAACCCTAACACTAACCCTAACCTAAACACTAACCCAAACCCTAACACTAACCCTAACCCTAACCCTAACCCTAATTAGGGTTAACCCTAACCCTAACCCTAACCCTAACCCTAACCCAAACCCTAACCCAAACACTAACACTAACCCTAACCTAAACCCTAACCCTAACCTAAACCCTATTTAAGGGTTTGGGTTAGGGTTTGGGTTAGGGTTAGGGTTTGGGTTAGGGTTAGGGTTAGGGTTAGGGTTAGGGTTAGGGTTAGGGTTAGGGTTAACCCTAATTAAGGGTTTGGGTTAGGGTTTGGGTCAGGGTTAGGGTTAGGTTTTGAGTAAGGGTCAAGGTCAGGGACATGGTAGTATACTTTGACGAGATTTGTGAGGTGCCCTTTTTCACTTCTGCGCATGTCTGCCCTTTTCTGTGACTGCGCATGCGTGAGAAGGGTTAGGGTTAGGGTTAGGGTTAGGGTTAGGGTTAGCGTTTAGGTTAGGGTTAGTGTTAGTGTTAGTGTTTGGGTTTGGGTTATTTAAAAATATTTCTAAGTACAGAGTATGAAAATTGCCTTCGACTTCAATCTTCAAACAGATGTAGAATGAATTTGAATAGAGATATCTTCTTAAAGTTAACTGTTCCTAAAAGATGGAAAGGCGATCTAGAGGATGAAAACGTATTGGTATCACTGAAGTGTACGGCCGCACTCTCCGACCTCACTGCATGATAATTGAAAGATTATTTTTTTTTTTTTTTTTTTTTTTTTTTCAAACCTCATAACCGGACCCCCATCCATACACAACTCTTTCTTTTAAGAAGTTCGTGAAAAACTTAACACGAAACTGCAATAGGTTATCCTTCTACACTTACCCGTTCCGAGATAAAGTAAGGCCTCCAAATCAACAATTTTAACACATTTGGGATTTGGGTTAGGGTAAGTGTTTGACCCAAACCCTAACCCAAACACTAACCCTAACCCTAACCTTAACACTAACCCAAACCCTAACACTAACCCTAACCTAAACACTAACCCAAACCCTAACCCAAACACTAACACTAACCCTAACCTTAACACTAACCCAAACCCTAACACTAACCCTAACCTAAACACTAACCCAAACCCTAACACTAACCCTAACCTAAA
This sequence comes from Mytilus edulis, assembly GCF_963676685.1. Taxonomy (NCBI): domain Eukaryota; kingdom Metazoa; phylum Mollusca; class Bivalvia; order Mytilida; family Mytilidae; genus Mytilus; species Mytilus edulis. The sequence goes on along the minus strand of NW_027268798.1, from coordinate 35,419 downwards.
CACTAACCCAAACCCTAACCCAAACCCTAACACTAACCCTAACCTAAACACTAACCCAAACCCTAACACTAACCCTAACCTAAACACTAACCCAAACCCTAACACTAACCCTAACCCTAACCCTAACCCTAATTAGGGTTAACCCTAACCCTAACCCTAACCCTAACCCAAACCCTAACCCAAACACTAACACTAACCCTAACCTAAACCCTAACCCTAACCTAAACCCTATTTAAGGGTTTGGGTTAGGGTTTGGGTTAGGGTTAGGGTTTGGGTTAGGGTTAGGGTTAGGGTTAGGGTTAGGGTTAGGGTTAGGGTTAGGGTTAACCCTAATTAAGGGTTTGGGTTAGGGTTTGGGTCAGGGTTAGGGTTAGGTTTTGAGTAAGGGTCAAGGTCAGGGACATGGTAGTATACTTTGACGAGATTTGTGAGGTGCCCTTTTTCACTTCTGCGCATGTCTGCCCTTTTCTGTGACTGCGCATGCGTGAGAAGGGTTAGGGTTAGGGTTAGGGTTAGGGTTAGGGTTAGCGTTTAGGTTAGGGTTAGTGTTAGTGTTAGTGTTTGGGTTTGGGTTATTTAAAAATATTTCTAAGTACAGAGTATGAAAATTGCCTTCGACTTCAATCTTCAAACAGATGTAGAATGAATTTGAATAGAGATATCTTCTTAAAGTTAACTGTTCCTAAAAGATGGAAAGGCGATCTAGAGGATGAAAACGTATTGGTATCACTGAAGTGTACGGCCGCACTCTCCGACCTCACTGCATGATAATTGAAAGATTATTTTTTTTTTTTTTTTTTTTTTTTTTTCAAACCTCATAACCGGACCCCCATCCATACACAACTCTTTCTTTTAAGAAGTTCGTGAAAAACTTAACACGAAACTGCAATAGGTTATCCTTCTACACTTACCCGTTCCGAGATAAAGTAAGGCCTCCAAATCAACAATTTTAACACATTTGGGATTTGGGTTAGGGTAAGTGTTTGACCCAAACCCTAACCCAAACACTAACCCTAACCCTAACCTTAACACTAACCCAAACCCTAACACTAACCCTAACCTAAACACTAACCCAAACCCTAACCCAAACACTAACACTAACCCTAACCTTAACACTAACCCAAACCCTAACACTAACCCTAACCTAAACACTAACCCAAACCCTAACACTAACCCTAACCTAAACACTAACCCAAACCCTAACCCAAACCCTAACACTAACCCTAACCTAAACACTAACCCAAACCCTAACACTAACCCTAACCTAAACACTAACCCAAACCCTAACACTAACCCTAACCCTAACCCTAACCCTAATTAGGGTTAACCCTAACCCTAACCCTAACCCTAACCCAAACCCTAACCCAAACACTAACACTAACCCTAACCTAAACCCTAACCCTAACCTAAACCCTATTTAAGGGTTTGGGTTAGGGTTTGGGTTAGGGTTAGGGTTTGGGTTAGGGTTAGGGTTAGGGTTAGGGTTAGGGTTAGGGTTAGGGTTAGGGTTAACCCTAATTAAGGGTTTGGGTTAGGGTTTGGGTCAGGGTTAGGGTTAGGTTTTGAGTAAGGGTCAAGGTCAGGGACATGGTAGTATACTTTGACGAGATTTGTGAGGTGCCCTTTTTCACTTCTGCGCATGTCTGCCCTTTTCTGTGACTGCGCATGCGTGAGAAGGGTTAGGGTTAGGGTTAGGGTTAGGGTTAGGGTTAGCGTTTAGGTTAGGGTTAGTGTTAGTGTTAGTGTTTGGGTTTGGGTTATTTAAAAATATTTCTAAGTACAGAGTATGAAAATTGCCTTCGACTTCAATCTTCAAACAGATGTAGAATGAATTTGAATAGAGATATCTTCTTAAAGTTAACTGTTCCTAAAAGATGGAAAGGCGATCTAGAGGATGAAAACGTATTGGTATCACTGAAGTGTACGGCCGCACTCTCCGACCTCACTGCATGATAATTGAAAGATTATTTTTTTTTTTTTTTTTTTTTTTTTTTTCAAACCTCATAACCGGACCCCCATCCATACACAACTCTTTCTTTTAAGAAGTTCGTGAAAAACTTAACACGAAACTGCAATAGGTTATCCTTCTACACTTACCCGTTCCGAGATAAAGTAAGGCCTCCAAATCAACAATTTTAACACATTTGGGATTTGGGTTAGGGTAAGTGTTTGACCCAAACCCTAACCCAAACACTAACCCTAACCCTAACCTTAACACTAACCCAAACCCTAACACTAACCCTAACCTAAACACTAACCCAAACCCTAACCCAAACACTAACACTAACCCTAACCTTAACACTAACCCAAACCCTAACACTAACCCTAACCTAAACACTAACCCAAACCCTAACACTAACCCTAACCTAAACACTAACCCAAACCCTAACCCAAACCCTAACACTAACCCTAACCTAAACACTAACCCAAACCCTAACACTAACCCTAACCTAAACACTAACCCAAACCCTAACACTAACCCTAACCCTAACCCTAACCCTAATTAGGGTTAACCCTAACCCTAACCCTAACCCTAACCCTAACCCAAACCCTAACCCAAACACTAACACTAACCCTAACCTAAACCCTAACCCTAACCTAAACCCTATTTAAGGGTTTGGGTTAGGGTTTGGGTTAGGGTTAGGGTTTGGGTTAGGGTTAGGGTTAGGGTTAGGGTTAGGGTTAGGGTTAGGGTTAGGGTTAACCCTAATTAAGGGTTTGGGTTAGGGTTTGGGTCAGGGTTAGGGTTAGGTTTTGAGTAAGGGTCAAGGTCAGGGACATGGTAGTATACTTTGACGAGATTTGTGAGGTGCCCTTTTTCACTTCTGCGCATGTCTGCCCTTTTCTGTGACTGCGCATGCGTGAGAAGGGTTAGGGTTAGGGTTAGGGTTAGGGTTAGGGTTAGCGTTTAGGTTAGGGTTAGTGTTAGTGTTAGTGTTTGGGTTTGGGTTATTTAAAAATATTTCTAAGTACAGAGTATGAAAATTGCCTTCGACTTCAATCTTCAAACAGATGTAGAATGAATTTGAATAGAGATATCTTCTTAAAGTTAACTGTTCCTAAAAGATGGAAAGGCGATCTAGAGGATGAAAACGTATTGGTATCACTGAAGTGTACGGCCGCACTCTCCGACCTCACTGCATGATAATTGAAAGATTATTTTTTTTTTTTTTTTTTTTTTTTTTTTCAAACCTCATAACCGGACCCCCATCCATACACAACTCTTTCTTTTAAGAAGTTCGTGAAAAACTTAACACGAAACTGCAATAGGTTATCCTTCTACACTTACCCGTTCCGAGATAAAGTAAGGCCTCCAAATCAACAATTTTAACACATTTGGGATTTGGGTTAGGGTAAGTGTTTGACCCAAACCCTAACCCAAACACTAACCCTAACCCTAACCTTAACACTAACCCAAACCCTAACACTAACCCTAACCTAAACACTAACCCAAACCCTAACCCAAACACTAACACTAACCCTAACCTTAACACTAACCCAAACCCTAACACTAACCCTAACCTAAACACTAACCCAAACCCTAACACTAACCCTAACCTAAACACTAACCCAAACCCTAACCCAAACCCTAACACTAACCCTAACCTAAACACTAACCCAAACCCTAACACTAACCCTAACCTAAACACTAACCCAAACCCTAACACTAACCCTAACCCTAACCCTAACCCTAATTAGGGTTAACCCTAACCCTAACCCTAACCCTAACCCAAACCCTAACCCAAACACTAACACTAACCCTAACCTAAACCCTAACCCTAACCTAAACCCTATTTAAGGGTTTGGGTTAGGGTTTGGGTTAGGGTTAGGGTTTGGGTTAGGGTTAGGGTTAGGGTTAGGGTTAGGGTTAGGGTTAGGGTTAGGGTTAACCCTAATTAAGGGTTTGGGTTAGGGTTTGGGTCAGGGTTAGGGTTAGGTTTTGAGTAAGGGTCAAGGTCAGGGACATGGTAGTATACTTTGACGAGATTTGTGAGGTGCCCTTTTTCACTTCTGCGCATGTCTGCCCTTTTCTGTGACTGCGCATGCGTGAGAAGGGTTAGGGTTAGGGTTAGGGTTAGGGTTAGGGTTAGCGTTTAGGTTAGGGTTAGTGTTAGTGTTAGTGTTTGGGTTTGGGTTATTTAAAAATATTTCTAAGTACAGAGTATGAAAATTGCCTTCGACTTCAATCTTCAAACAGATGTAGAATGAATTTGAATAGAGATATCTTCTTAAAGTTAACTGTTCCTAAAAGATGGAAAGGCGATCTAGAGGATGAAAACGTATTGGTATCACTGAAGTGTACGGCCGCACTCTCCGACCTCACTGCATGATAATTGAAAGATTATTTTTTTTTTTTTTTTTTTTTTTTTTTTCAAACCTCATAACCGGACCCCCATCCATACACAACTCTTTCTTTTAAGAAGTTCGTGAAAAACTTAACACGAAACTGCAATAGGTTATCCTTCTACACTTACCCGTTCCGAGATAAAGTAAGGCCTCCAAATCAACAATTTTAACACATTTGGGATTTGGGTTAGGGTAAGTGTTTGACCCAAACCCTAACCCAAACACTAACCCTAACCCTAACCTTAACACTAACCCAAACCCTAACACTAACCCTAACCTAAACACTAACCCAAACCCTAACCCAAACACTAACACTAACCCTAACCTTAACACTAACCCAAACCCTAACACTAACCCTAACCTAAACACTAACCCAAACCCTAACACTAACCCTAACCTAAACACTAACCCAAACCCTAACCCAAACCCTAACACTAACCCTAACCTAAACACTAACCCAAACCCTAACACTAACCCTAACCTAAACACTAACCCAAACCCTAACACTAACCCTAACCCTAACCCTAACCCTAATTAGGGTTAACCCTAACCCTAACCCTAACCCTAACCCAAACCCTAACCCAAACACTAACACTAACCCTAACCTAAACCCTAACCCTAACCTAAACCCTATTTAAGGGTTTGGGTTAGGGTTTGGGTTAGGGTTAGGGTTTGGGTTAGGGTTAGGGTTAGGGTTAGGGTTAGGGTTAGGGTTAGGGTTAGGGTTAACCCTAATTAAGGGTTTGGGTTAGGGTTTGGGTCAGGGTTAGGGTTAGGTTTTGAGTAAGGGTCAAGGTCAGGGACATGGTAGTATACTTTGACGAGATTTGTGAGGTGCCCTTTTTCACTTCTGCGCATGTCTGCCCTTTTCTGTGACTGCGCATGCGTGAGAAGGGTTAGGGTTAGGGTTAGGGTTAGGGTTAGGGTTAGCGTTTAGGTTAGGGTTAGTGTTAGTGTTAGTGTTTGGGTTTGGGTTATTTAAAAATATTTCTAAGTACAGAGTATGAAAATTGCCTTCGACTTCAATCTTCAAACAGATGTAGAATGAATTTGAATAGAGATATCTTCTTAAAGTTAACTGTTCCTAAAAGATGGAAAGGCGATCTAGAGGATGAAAACGTATTGGTATCACTGAAGTGTACGGCCGCACTCTCCGACCTCACTGCATGATAATTGAAAGATTATTTTTTTTTTTTTTTTTTTTTTTTTTTTCAAACCTCATAACCGGACCCCCATCCATACACAACTCTTTCTTTTAAGAAGTTCGTGAAAAACTTAACACGAAACTGCAATAGGTTATCCTTCTACACTTACCCGTTCCGAGATAAAGTAAGGCCTCCAAATCAACAATTTTAACACATTTGGGATTTGGGTTAGGGTAAGTGTTTGACCCAAACCCTAACCCAAACACTAACCCTAACCCTAACCTTAACACTAACCCAAACCCTAACACTAACCCTAACCTAAACACTAACCCAAACCCTAACCCAAACACTAACACTAACCCTAACCTTAACACTAACCCAAACCCTAACACTAACCCTAACCTAAACACTAACCCAAACCCTAACACTAACCCTAACCTAAACACTAACCCAAACCCTAACCCAAACCCTAACACTAACCCTAACCTAAACACTAACCCAAACCCTAACACTAACCCTAACCTAAACACTAACCCAAACCCTAACACTAACCCTAACCCTAACCCTAACCCTAATTAGGGTTAACCCTAACCCTAACCCTAACCCTAACCCTAACCCAAACCCTAACCCAAACACTAACACTAACCCTAACCTAAACCCTAACCCTAACCTAAACCCTATTTAAGGGTTTGGGTTAGGGTTTGGGTTAGGGTTAGGGTTTGGGTTAGGGTTAGGGTTAGGGTTAGGGTTAGGGTTAGGGTTAGGGTTAGGGTTAACCCTAATTAAGGGTTTGGGTTAGGGTTTGGGTCAGGGTTAGGGTTAGGTTTTGAGTAAGGGTCAAGGTCAGGGACATGGTAGTATACTTTGACGAGATTTGTGAGGTGCCCTTTTTCACTTCTGCGCATGTCTGCCCTTTTCTGTGACTGCGCATGCGTGAGAAGGGTTAGGGTTAGGGTTAGGGTTAGGGTTAGGGTTAGCGTTTAGGTTAGGGTTAGTGTTAGTGTTAGTGTTTGGGTTTGGGTTATTTAAAAATATTTCTAAGTACAGAGTATGAAAATTGCCTTCGACTTCAATCTTCAAACAGATGTAGAATGAATTTGAATAGAGATATCTTCTTAAAGTTAACTGTTCCTAAAAGATGGAAAGGCGATCTAGAGGATGAAAACGTATTGGTATCACTGAAGTGTACGGCCGCACTCTCCGACCTCACTGCATGATAATTGAAAGATTATTTTTTTTTTTTTTTTTTTTTTTTTTTTCAAACCTCATAACCGGACCCCCATCCATACACAACTCTTTCTTTTAAGAAGTTCGTGAAAAACTTAACACGAAACTGCAATAGGTTATCCTTCTACACTTACCCGTTCCGAGATAAAGTAAGGCCTCCAAATCAACAATTTTAACACATTTGGGATTTGGGTTAGGGTAAGTGTTTGACCCAAACCCTAACCCAAACACTAACCCTAACCCTAACCTTAACACTAACCCAAACCCTAACACTAACCCTAACCTAAACACTAACCCAAACCCTAACCCAAACACTAACACTAACCCTAACCTTAACACTAACCCAAACCCTAACACTAACCCTAACCTAAACACTAACCCAAACCCTAACACTAACCCTAACCTAAACACTAACCCAAACCCTAACCCAAACCCTAACACTAACCCTAACCTAAACACTAACCCAAACCCTAACACTAACCCTAACCTAAACACTAACCCAAACCCTAACACTAACCCTAACCCTAACCCTAACCCTAATTAGGGTTAACCCTAACCCTAACCCTAACCCTAACCCAAACCCTAACCCAAACACTAACACTAACCCTAACCTAAACCCTAACCCTAACCTAAACCCTATTTAAGGGTTTGGGTTAGGGTTTGGGTTAGGGTTAGGGTTTGGGTTAGGGTTAGGGTTAGGGTTAGGGTTAGGGTTAGGGTTAGGGTTAGGGTTAACCCTAATTAAGGGTTTGGGTTAGGGTTTGGGTCAGGGTTAGGGTTAGGTTTTGAGTAAGGGTCAAGGTCAGGGACATGGTAGTATACTTTGACGAGATTTGTGAGGTGCCCTTTTTCACTTCTGCGCATGTCTGCCCTTTTCTGTGACTGCGCATGCGTGAGAAGGGTTAGGGTTAGGGTTAGGGTTAGGGTTAGGGTTAGCGTTTAGGTTAGGGTTAGTGTTAGTGTTAGTGTTTGGGTTTGGGTTATTTAAAAATATTTCTAAGTACAGAGTATGAAAATTGCCTTCGACTTCAATCTTCAAACAGATGTAGAATGAATTTGAATAGAGATATCTTCTTAAAGTTAACTGTTCCTAAAAGATGGAAAGGCGATCTAGAGGATGAAAACGTATTGGTATCACTGAAGTGTACGGCCGCACTCTCCGACCTCACTGCATGATAATTGAAAGATTATTTTTTTTTTTTTTTTTTTTTTTTTTTTCAAACCTCATAACCGGACCCCCATCCATACACAACTCTTTCTTTTAAGAAGTTCGTGAAAAACTTAACACGAAACTGCAATAGGTTATCCTTCTACACTTACCCGTTCCGAGATAAAGTAAGGCCTCCAAATCAACAATTTTAACACATTTGGGATTTGGGTTAGGGTAAGTGTTTGACCCAAACCCTAACCCAAACACTAACCCTAACCCTAACCTTAACACTAACCCAAACCCTAACACTAACCCTAACCTAAACACTAACCCAAACCCTAACCCAAACACTAACACTAACCCTAACCTTAACACTAACCCAAACCCTAACACTAACCCTAACCTAAACACTAACCCAAACCCTAACACTAACCCTAACCTAAACACTAACCCAAACCCTAACCCAAACCCTAACACTAACCCTAACCTAAACACTAACCCAAACCCTAACACTAACCCTAACCTAAACACTAACCCAAACCCTAACACTAACCCTAACCCTAACCCTAACCCTAATTAGGGTTAACCCTAACCCTAACCCTAACCCTAACCCAAACCCTAACCCAAACACTAACACTAACCCTAACCTAAACCCTAACCCTAACCTAAACCCTATTTAAGGGTTTGGGTTAGGGTTTGGGTTAGGGTTAGGGTTTGGGTTAGGGTTAGGGTTAGGGTTAGGGTTAGGGTTAGGGTTAGGGTTAGGGTTAACCCTAATTAAGGGTTTGGGTTAGGGTTTGGGTCAGGGTTAGGGTTAGGGTTAGGGTTAGGGTTAGGGTTAGGGTTAGGGTTAGGGTTAGGGTTAGGGTTAGGGTTAGGGTTAGGGTTAGGGTTAGGGTTAGGGTTAGGTTAGGGTTAGGGTAGTATACTTTGACGAGATTTGTGAGGTGCCCTTTTTCACTTCTGCGCATGTCTGCCCTTTTCTGTGACTGCGCATGCGTGAGAAGGGTTAGGGTTAGGGTTAGGGTTAGGGTTAGCGTTTAGGTTAGGGTTAGTGTTAGTGTTAGTGTTTGGGTTTGGGTTATTTAAAAATATTTCTAAGTACAGAGTATGAAAATTGCCTTCGACTTCAATCTTCAAACAGATGTAGAATGAATTTGAATAGAGATATCTTCTTAAAGTTAACTGTTCCTAAAAGATGGAAAGGCGATCTACAGGATGAAAACGTATTGGTATCACTGAAGTGTACGGCCGCACTCTCCGACCTCACTGCATGATAATTGAAAGATTATTTTTTTTTTTTTTTTTCAAACATCATAACCGGACCCCCATCCATACACAACTCTTTCTTTTAAGAAGTTCGTGAAAAACTTAACACGAAACTGCAATAGGTTATCCTTCTACACTTACCCGTTCCGAGATAAAGTAAGGCCTCCAAATCAACAATTTTAACACATTTGGGATTTGGGTTAGGGTAAGTGTTTGACCCAAACCCTAACCCAAACACTAACCCTAACCCTAACCTTAACACTAACCCAAACCCTAACACTAACCCTAACCTAAACACTAACCCAAACCCTAACCCAAACACTAACACTAACCCTAACCTTAACACTAACCCAAACCCTAACACTAACCCTAACCTAAACACTAACCCAAACCCTAACCCAAACACTAACACTAACCCTAACCTTAACACTAACCCAAACCCTAACACTAACCCTAACCTAAACACTAACCCAAACCCTAACCCAAACCCTAACACTAACCCTAACCTAAACACTAACCCTAACCTAAACCCTATTTAAGGGTTTGGGTTAGGGTTTGGGTTAGGGTTAGGGTTTGGGTTAGGGTTAGGGTTAGGGTTAGGGTTAGGGTTAGGGTTAGGGTTAACCCTAATTAAGGGTTTGGGTTAGGGTTTGGGTCAGGGTTAGGGTTAGGTTTTGAGTAAGGGTCAAGGTCAGGGACATGGTAGTATACTTTGACGAGATTTGTGAGGTGCCCTTTTTCACTTCTGCGCATGTCTGCCCTTTTCTGTGACTGCGCATGCGTGAGAAGGGTTAGGGTTAGGGTTAGGGTTAGGGTTAGCGTTTAGGTTAGGGTTAGTGTTAGTGTTAGTGTTTGGGTTTGGGTTATTTAAAAATATTTCTAAGTACAGAGTATGAAAATTGCCTTCGACTTCAATCTTCAAACAGATGTAGAATGAATTTGAATAGAGATATCTTCTTAAAGTTAACTGTTCCTAAAAGATGGAAAGGCGATCTACAGGATGAAAACGTATTGGTATCACTGAAGTGTACGGCCGCACTCTCCGACCTCACTGCATGATAATTGAAAGATTATTTTTTTTTTTTTTTTTCAAACATCATAACCGGACCCCCATCCATACACAACTCTTTCTTTTAAGAAGTTCGTGAAAAACTTAACACGAAACTGCAATAGGTTATCCTTCTACACTTACCCGTTCCGAGATAAAGTAAGGCCTCCAAATCAACAATTTTAACACATTTGGGATTTGGGTTAGGGTAAGTGTTTGACCCAAACCCTAACCCAAACACTAACCCTAACCCTAACCTTAACACTAACCCAAACCCTAACACTAACCCTAACCTAAACACTAACCCAAACCCTAACCCAAACACTAACACTAACCCTAACCTTAACACTAACCCAAACCCTAACACTAACCCTAACCTAAACACTAACCCAAACCCTAACCCAAACACTAACACTAACCCTAACCTTAACACTAACCCAAACCCTAACACTAACCCTAACCTAAACACTAACCCAAACCCTAACCCAAACCCTAACACTAACCCTAACCTAAACACTAACCCTAACCTAAACCCTATTTAAGGGTTTGGGTTAGGGTTTGGGTTAGGGTTAGGGTTTGGGTTAGGGTTAGGGTTAGGGTTAGGGTTAGGGTTAGGGTTAGGGTTAACCCTAATTAAGGGTTTGGGTTAGGGTTTGGGTCAGGGTTAGGGTTAGGTTTTGAGTAAGGGTCAAGGTCAGGGACATGGTAGTATACTTTGACGAGATTTGTGAGGTGCCCTTTTTCACTTCTGCGCATGTCTGCCCTTTTCTGTGACTGCGCATGCGTGAGAAGGGTTAGGGTTAGGGTTAGGGTTAGGGTTAGCGTTTAGGTTAGGGTTAGTGTTAGTGTTAGTGTTTGGGTTTGGGTTATTTAAAAATATTTCTAAGTACAGAGTATGAAAATTGCCTTCGACTTCAATCTTCAAACAGATGTAGAATGAATTTGAATAGAGATATCTTCTTAAAGTTAACTGTTCCTAAAAGATGGAAAGGCGATCTACAGGATGAAAACGTATTGGTATCACTGAAGTGTACGGCCGCACTCTCCGACCTCACTGCATGATAATTGAAAGATTATTTTTTTTTTTTTTTTTCAAACATCATAACCGGACCCCCATCCATACACAACTCTTTCTTTTAAGAAGTTCGTGAAAAACTTAACACGAAACTGCAATAGGTTATCCTTCTACACTTACCCGTTCCGAGATAAAGTAAGGCCTCCAAATCAACAATTTTAACACATTTGGGATTTGGGTTAGGGTAAGTGTTTGACCCAAACCCTAACCCAAACACTAACCCTAACCCTAACCTTAACACTAACCCAAACCCTAACACTAACCCTAACCTAAACACTAACCCAAACCCTAACCCAAACACTAACACTAACCCTAACCTTAACACTAACCCAAACCCTAACACTAACCCTAACCTAAACACTAACCCAAACCCTAACCCAAACACTAACACTAACCCTAACCTTAACACTAACCCAAACCCTAACACTAACCCTAACCTAAACACTAACCCAAACCCTAACCCAAACCCTAACACTAACCCTAACCTAAACACTAACCCTAACCTAAACCCTATTTAAGGGTTTGGGTTAGGGTTTGGGTTAGGGTTAGGGTTTGGGTTAGGGTTAGGGTTAGGGTTAGGGTTAGGGTTAGGGTTAGGGTTAACCCTAATTAAGGGTTTGGGTTAGGGTTTGGGTCAGGGTTAGGGTTAGGTTTTGAGTAAGGGTCAAGGTCAGGGACATGGTAGTATACTTTGACGAGATTTGTGAGGTGCCCTTTTTCACTTCTGCGCATGTCTGCCCTTTTCTGTGACTGCGCATGCGTGAGAAGGGTTAGGGTTAGGGTTAGGGTTAGGGTTAGCGTTTAGGTTAGGGTTAGTGTTAGTGTTAGTGTTTGGGTTTGGGTTATTTAAAAATATTTCTAAGTACAGAGTATGAAAATTGCCTTCGACTTCAATCTTCAAACAGATGTAGAATGAATTTGAATAGAGATATCTTCTTAAAGTTAACTGTTCCTAAAAGATGGAAAGGCGATCTACAGGATGAAAACGTATTGGTATCACTGAAGTGTACGGCCGCACTCTCCGACCTCACTGCATGATAATTGAAAGATTATTTTTTTTTTTTTTTTTCAAACATCATAACCGGACCCCCATCCATACACAACTCTTTCTTTTAAGAAGTTCGTGAAAAACTTAACACGAAACTGCAATAGGTTATCCTTCTACACTTACCCGTTCCGAGATAAAGTAAGGCCTCCAAATCAACAATTTTAACACATTTGGGATTTGGGTTAGGGTAAGTGTTTGACCCAAACCCTAACCCAAACACTAACCCTAACCCTAACCTTAACACTAACCCAAACCCTAACACTAACCCTAACCTAAACACTAACCCAAACCCTAACCCAAACACTAACACTAACCCTAACCTTAACACTAACCCAAACCCTAACACTAACCCTAACCTAAACACTAACCCAAACCCTAACCCAAACACTAACACTAACCCTAACCTTAACACTAACCCAAACCCTAACACTAACCCTAACCTAAACACTAACCCAAACCCTAACCCAAACCCTAACACTAACCCTAACCTAAACACTAACCCTAACCTAAACCCTATTTAAGGGTTTGGGTTAGGGTTTGGGTTAGGGTTAGGGTTTGGGTTAGGGTTAGGGTTAGGGTTAGGGTTAGGGTTAGGGTTAGGGTTAACCCTAATTAAGGGTTTGGGTTAGGGTTTGGGTCAGGGTTAGGGTTAGGTTTTGAGTAAGGGTCAAGGTCAGGGACATGGTAGTATACTTTGACGAGATTTGTGAGGTGCCCTTTTTCACTTCTGCGCATGTCTGCCCTTTTCTGTGACTGCGCATGCGTGAGAAGGGTTAGGGTTAGGGTTAGGGTTAGGGTTAGCGTTTAGGTTAGGGTTAGTGTTAGTGTTAGTGTTTGGGTTTGGGTTATTTAAAAATATTTCTAAGTACAGAGTATGAAAATTGCCTTCGACTTCAATCTTCAAACAGATGTAGAATGAATTTGAATAGAGATATCTTCTTAAAGTTAACTGTTCCTAAAAGATGGAAAGGCGATCTACAGGATGAAAACGTATTGGTATCACTGAAGTGTACGGCCGCACTCTCCGACCTCACTGCATGATAATTGAAAGATTATTTTTTTTTTTTTTTTTCAAACATCATAACCGGACCCCCATCCATACACAACTCTTTCTTTTAAGAAGTTCGTGAAAAACTTAACACGAAACTGCAATAGGTTATCCTTCTACACTTACCCGTTCCGAGATAAAGTAAGGCCTCCAAATCAACAATTTTAACACATTTGGGATTTGGGTTAGGGTAAGTGTTTGACCCAAACCCTAACCCAAACACTAACCCTAACCCTAACCTTAACACTAACCCAAACCCTAACACTAACCCTAACCTAAACACTAACCCAAACCCTAACCCAAACACTAACACTAACCCTAACCTTAACACTAACCCAAACCCTAACACTAACCCTAACCTAAACACTAACCCAAACCCTAACCCAAACACTAACACTAACCCTAACCTTAACACTAACCCAAACCCTAACACTAACCCTAACCTAAACACTAACCCAAACCCTAACCCAAACCCTAACACTAACCCTAACCTAAACACTAACCCTAACCTAAACCCTATTTAAGGGTTTGGGTTAGGGTTTGGGTTAGGGTTAGGGTTTGGGTTAGGGTTAGGGTTAGGGTTAGGGTTAGGGTTAGGGTTAGGGTTAACCCTAATTAAGGGTTTGGGTTAGGGTTTGGGTCAGGGTTAGGGTTAGGTTTTGAGTAAGGGTCAAGGTCAGGGACATGGTAGTATACTTTGACGAGATTTGTGAGGTGCCCTTTTTCACTTCTGCGCATGTCTGCCCTTTTCTGTGACTGCGCATGCGTGAGAAGGGTTAGGGTTAGGGTTAGGGTTAGGGTTAGCGTTTAGGTTAGGGTTAGTGTTAGTGTTAGTGTTTGGGTTTGGGTTATTTAAAAATATTTCTAAGTACAGAGTATGAAAATTGCCTTCGACTTCAATCTTCAAACAGATGTAGAATGAATTTGAATAGAGATATCTTCTTAAAGTTAACTGTTCCTAAAAGATGGAAAGGCGATCTACAGGATGAAAACGTATTGGTATCACTGAAGTGTACGGCCGCACTCTCCGACCTCACTGCATGATAATTGAAAGATTATTTTTTTTTTTTTTTTTCAAACATCATAACCGGACCCCCATCCATACACAACTCTTTCTTTTAAGAAGTTCGTGAAAAACTTAACACGAAACTGCAATAGGTTATCCTTCTACACTTACCCGTTCCGAGATAAAGTAAGGCCTCCAAATCAACAATTTTAACACATTTGGGATTTGGGTTAGGGTAAGTGTTTGACCCAAACCCTAACCCAAACACTAACCCTAACCCTAACCTTAACACTAACCCAAACCCTAACACTAACCCTAACCTAAACACTAACCCAAACCCTAACCCAAACACTAACACTAACCCTAACCTTAACACTAACCCAAACCCTAACACTAACCCTAACCTAAACACTAACCCAAACCCTAACCCAAACACTAACACTAACCCTAACCTTAACACTAACCCAAACCCTAACACTAACCCTAACCTAAACACTAACCCAAACCCTAACCCAAACCCTAACACTAACCCTAACCTAAACACTAACCCTAACCTAAACCCTATTTAAGGGTTTGGGTTAGGGTTTGGGTTAGGGTTAGGGTTTGGGTTAGGGTTAGGGTTAGGGTTAGGGTTAGGGTTAGGGTTAGGGTTAACCCTAATTAAGGGTTTGGGTTAGGGTTTGGGTCAGGGTTAGGGTTAGGTTTTGAGTAAGGGTCAAGGTCAGGGACATGGTAGTATACTTTGACGAGATTTGTGAGGTGCCCTTTTTCACTTCTGCGCATGTCTGCCCTTTTCTGTGACTGCGCATGCGTGAGAAGGGTTAGGGTTAGGGTTAGGGTTAGGGTTAGCGTTTAGGTTAGGGTTAGTGTTAGTGTTAGTGTTTGGGTTTGGGTTATTTAAAAATATTTCTAAGTACAGAGTATGAAAATTGCCTTCGACTTCAATCTTCAAACAGATGTAGAATGAATTTGAATAGAGATATCTTCTTAAAGTTAACTGTTCCTAAAAGATGGAAAGGCGATCTACAGGATGAAAACGTATTGGTATCACTGAAGTGTACGGCCGCACTCTCCGACCTCACTGCATGATAATTGAAAGATTATTTTTTTTTTTTTTTTTCAAACATCATAACCGGACCCCCATCCATACACAACTCTTTCTTTTAAGAAGTTCGTGAAAAACTTAACACGAAACTGCAATAGGTTATCCTTCTACACTTACCCGTTCCGAGATAAAGTAAGGCCTCCAAATCAACAATTTTAACACATTTGGGATTTGGGTTAGGGTAAGTGTTTGACCCAAACCCTAACCCAAACACTAACCCTAACCCTAACCTTAACACTAACCCAAACCCTAACACTAACCCTAACCTAAACACTAACCCAAACCCTAACCCAAACACTAACACTAACCCTAACCTTAACACTAACCCAAACCCTAACACTAACCCTAACCTAAACACTAACCCAAACCCTAACCCAAACACTAACACTAACCCTAACCTTAACACTAACCCAAACCCTAACACTAACCCTAACCTAAACACTAACCCAAACCCTAACCCAAACCCTAACACTAACCCTAACCTAAACACTAACCCTAACCTAAACCCTATTTAAGGGTTTGGGTTAGGGTTTGGGTTAGGGTTAGGGTTTGGGTTAGGGTTAGGGTTAGGGTTAGGGTTAGGGTTAGGGTTAGGGTTAACCCTAATTAAGGGTTTGGGTTAGGGTTTGGGTCAGGGTTAGGGTTAGGTTTTGAGTAAGGGTCAAGGTCAGGGACATGGTAGTATACTTTGACGAGATTTGTGAGGTGCCCTTTTTCACTTCTGCGCATGTCTGCCCTTTTCTGTGACTGCGCATGCGTGAGAAGGGTTAGGGTTAGGGTTAGGGTTAGGGTTAGCGTTTAGGTTAGGGTTAGTGTTAGTGTTAGTGTTTGGGTTTGGGTTATTTAAAAATATTTCTAAGTACAGAGTATGAAAATTGCCTTCGACTTCAATCTTCAAACAGATGTAGAATGAATTTGAATAGAGATATCTTCTTAAAGTTAACTGTTCCTAAAAGATGGAAAGGCGATCTACAGGATGAAAACGTATTGGTATCACTGAAGTGTACGGCCGCACTCTCCGACCTCACTGCATGATAATTGAAAGATTATTTTTTTTTTTTTTTTTCAAACATCATAACCGGACCCCCATCCATACACAACTCTTTCTTTTAAGAAGTTCGTGAAAAACTTAACACGAAACTGCAATAGGTTATCCTTCTACACTTACCCGTTCCGAGATAAAGTAAGGCCTCCAAATCAACAATTTTAACACATTTGGGATTTGGGTTAGGGTAAGTGTTTGACCCAAACCCTAACCCAAACACTAACCCTAACCCTAACCTTAACACTAACCCAAACCCTAACACTAACCCTAACCTAAACACTAACCCAAACCCTAACCCAAACACTAACACTAACCCTAACCTTAACACTAACCCAAACCCTAACACTAACCCTAACCTAAACACTAACCCAAACCCTAACCCAAACACTAACACTAACCCTAACCTTAACACTAACCCAAACCCTAACACTAACCCTAACCTAAACACTAACCCAAACCCTAACCCAAACCCTAACACTAACCCTAACCTAAACACTAACCCTAACCTAAACCCTATTTAAGGGTTTGGGTTAGGGTTTGGGTTAGGGTTAGGGTTTGGGTTAGGGTTAGGGTTAGGGTTAGGGTTAGGGTTAGGGTTAGGGTTAACCCTAATTAAGGGTTTGGGTTAGGGTTTGGGTCAGGGTTAGGGTTAGGTTTTGAGTAAGGGTCAAGGTCAGGGACATGGTAGTATACTTTGACGAGATTTGTGAGGTGCCCTTTTTCACTTCTGCGCATGTCTGCCCTTTTCTGTGACTGCGCATGCGTGAGAAGGGTTAGGGTTAGGGTTAGGGTTAGGGTTAGCGTTTAGGTTAGGGTTAGTGTTAGTGTTAGTGTTTGGGTTTGGGTTATTTAAAAATATTTCTAAGTACAGAGTATGAAAATTGCCTTCGACTTCAATCTTCAAACAGATGTAGAATGAATTTGAATAGAGATATCTTCTTAAAGTTAACTGTTCCTAAAAGATGGAAAGGCGATCTACAGGATGAAAACGTATTGGTATCACTGAAGTGTACGGCCGCACTCTCCGACCTCACTGCATGATAATTGAAAGATTATTTTTTTTTTTTTTTTTCAAACATCATAACCGGACCCCCATCCATACACAACTCTTTCTTTTAAGAAGTTCGTGAAAAACTTAACACGAAACTGCAATAGGTTATCCTTCTACACTTACCCGTTCCGAGATAAAGTAAGGCCTCCAAATCAACAATTTTAACACATTTGGGATTTGGGTTAGGGTAAGTGTTTGACCCAAACCCTAACCCAAACACTAACCCTAACCCTAACCTTAACACTAACCCAAACCCTAACACTAACCCTAACCTAAACACTAACCCAAACCCTAACCCAAACACTAACACTAACCCTAACCTTAACACTAACCCAAACCCTAACACTAACCCTAACCTAAACACTAACCCAAACCCTAACCCAAACACTAACACTAACCCTAACCTTAACACTAACCCAAACCCTAACACTAACCCTAACCTAAACACTAACCCAAACCCTAACCCAAACCCTAACACTAACCCTAACCTAAACACTAACCCTAACCTAAACCCTATTTAAGGGTTTGGGTTAGGGTTTGGGTTAGGGTTAGGGTTTGGGTTAGGGTTAGGGTTAGGGTTAGGGTTAGGGTTAGGGTTAGGGTTAACCCTAATTAAGGGTTTGGGTTAGGGTTTGGGTCAGGGTTAGGGTTAGGTTTTGAGTAAGGGTCAAGGTCAGGGACATGGTAGTATACTTTGACGAGATTTGTGAGGTGCCCTTTTTCACTTCTGCGCATGTCTGCCCTTTTCTGTGACTGCGCATGCGTGAGAAGGGTTAGGGTTAGGGTTAGGGTTAGGGTTAGCGTTTAGGTTAGGGTTAGTGTTAGTGTTAGTGTTTGGGTTTGGGTTATTTAAAAATATTTCTAAGTACAGAGTATGAAAATTGCCTTCGACTTCAATCTTCAAACAGATGTAGAATGAATTTGAATAGAGATATCTTCTTAAAGTTAACTGTTCCTAAAAGATGGAAAGGCGATCTACAGGATGAAAACGTATTGGTATCACTGAAGTGTACGGCCGCACTCTCCGACCTCACTGCATGATAATTGAAAGATTATTTTTTTTTTTTTTTTTCAAACATCATAACCGGACCCCCATCCATACACAACTCTTTCTTTTAAGAAGTTCGTGAAAAACTTAACACGAAACTGCAATAGGTTATCCTTCTACACTTACCCGTTCCGAGATAAAGTAAGGCCTCCAAATCAACAATTTTAACACATTTGGGATTTGGGTTAGGGTAAGTGTTTGACCCAAACCCTAACCCAAACACTAACCCTAACCCTAACCTTAACACTAACCCAAACCCTAACACTAACCCTAACCTAAACACTAACCCAAACCCTAACCCAAACACTAACACTAACCCTAACCTTAACACTAACCCAAACCCTAACACTAACCCTAACCTAAACACTAACCCAAACCCTAACCCAAACACTAACACTAACCCTAACCTTAACACTAACCCAAACCCTAACACTAACCCTAACCTAAACACTAACCCAAACCCTAACCCAAACCCTAACACTAACCCTAACCTAAACACTAACCCTAACCTAAACCCTATTTAAGGGTTTGGGTTAGGGTTTGGGTTAGGGTTAGGGTTTGGGTTAGGGTTAGGGTTAGGGTTAGGGTTAGGGTTAGGGTTAGGGTTAACCCTAATTAAGGGTTTGGGTTAGGGTTTGGGTCAGGGTTAGGGTTAGGTTTTGAGTAAGGGTCAAGGTCAGGGACATGGTAGTATACTTTGACGAGATTTGTGAGGTGCCCTTTTTCACTTCTGCGCATGTCTGCCCTTTTCTGTGACTGCGCATGCGTGAGAAGGGTTAGGGTTAGGGTTAGGGTTAGGGTTAGCGTTTAGGTTAGGGTTAGTGTTAGTGTTAGTGTTTGGGTTTGGGTTATTTAAAAATATTTCTAAGTACAGAGTATGAAAATTGCCTTCGACTTCAATCTTCAAACAGATGTAGAATGAATTTGAATAGAGATATCTTCTTAAAGTTAACTGTTCCTAAAAGATGGAAAGGCGATCTACAGGATGAAAACGTATTGGTATCACTGAAGTGTACGGCCGCACTCTCCGACCTCACTGCATGATAATTGAAAGATTATTTTTTTTTTTTTTTTTCAAACATCATAACCGGACCCCCATCCATACACAACTCTTTCTTTTAAGAAGTTCGTGAAAAACTTAACACGAAACTGCAATAGGTTATCCTTCTACACTTACCCGTTCCGAGATAAAGTAAGGCCTCCAAATCAACAATTTTAACACATTTGGGATTTGGGTTAGGGTAAGTGTTTGACCCAAACCCTAACCCAAACACTAACCCTAACCCTAACCTTAACACTAACCCAAACCCTAACACTAACCCTAACCTAAACACTAACCCAAACCCTAACCCAAACACTAACACTAACCCTAACCTTAACACTAACCCAAACCCTAACACTAACCCTAACCTAAACACTAACCCAAACCCTAACCCAAACACTAACACTAACCCTAACCTTAACACTAACCCAAACCCTAACACTAACCCTAACCTAAACACTAACCCAAACCCTAACCCAAACCCTAACACTAACCCTAACCTAAACACTAACCCTAACCTAAACCCTATTTAAGGGTTTGGGTTAGGGTTTGGGTTAGGGTTAGGGTTTGGGTTAGGGTTAGGGTTAGGGTTAGGGTTAGGGTTAGGGTTAGGGTTAACCCTAATTAAGGGTTTGGGTTAGGGTTTGGGTCAGGGTTAGGGTTAGGTTTTGAGTAAGGGTCAAGGTCAGGGACATGGTAGTATACTTTGACGAGATTTGTGAGGTGCCCTTTTTCACTTCTGCGCATGTCTGCCCTTTTCTGTGACTGCGCATGCGTGAGAAGGGTTAGGGTTAGGGTTAGGGTTAGGGTTAGCGTTTAGGTTAGGGTTAGTGTTAGTGTTAGTGTTTGGGTTTGGGTTATTTAAAAATATTTCTAAGTACAGAGTATGAAAATTGCCTTCGACTTCAATCTTCAAACAGATGTAGAATGAATTTGAATAGAGATATCTTCTTAAAGTTAACTGTTCCTAAAAGATGGAAAGGCGATCTACAGGATGAAAACGTATTGGTATCACTGAAGTGTACGGCCGCACTCTCCGACCTCACTGCATGATAATTGAAAGATTATTTTTTTTTTTTTTTTTCAAACATCATAACCGGACCCCCATCCATACACAACTCTTTCTTTTAAGAAGTTCGTGAAAAACTTAACACGAAACTGCAATAGGTTATCCTTCTACACTTACCCGTTCCGAGATAAAGTAAGGCCTCCAAATCAACAATTTTAACACATTTGGGATTTGGGTTAGGGTAAGTGTTTGACCCAAACCCTAACCCAAACACTAACCCTAACCCTAACCTTAACACTAACCCAAACCCTAACACTAACCCTAACCTAAACACTAACCCAAACCCTAACCCAAACACTAACACTAACCCTAACCTTAACACTAACCCAAACCCTAACACTAACCCTAACCTAAACACTAACCCAAACCCTAACCCAAACACTAACACTAACCCTAACCTTAACACTAACCCAAACCCTAACACTAACCCTAACCTAAACACTAACCCAAACCCTAACCCAAACCCTAACACTAACCCTAACCTAAACACTAACCCTAACCTAAACCCTATTTAAGGGTTTGGGTTAGGGTTTGGGTTAGGGTTAGGGTTTGGGTTAGGGTTAGGGTTAGGGTTAGGGTTAGGGTTAGGGTTAGGGTTAACCCTAATTAAGGGTTTGGGTTAGGGTTTGGGTCAGGGTTAGGGTTAGGTTTTGAGTAAGGGTCAAGGTCAGGGACATGGTAGTATACTTTGACGAGATTTGTGAGGTGCCCTTTTTCACTTCTGCGCATGTCTGCCCTTTTCTGTGACTGCGCATGCGTGAGAAGGGTTAGGGTTAGGGTTAGGGTTAGGGTTAGCGTTTAGGTTAGGGTTAGTGTTAGTGTTAGTGTTTGGGTTTGGGTTATTTAAAAATATTTCTAAGTACAGAGTATGAAAATTGCCTTCGACTTCAATCTTCAAACAGATGTAGAATGAATTTGAATAGAGATATCTTCTTAAAGTTAACTGTTCCTAAAAGATGGAAAGGCGATCTACAGGATGAAAACGTATTGGTATCACTGAAGTGTACGGCCGCACTCTCCGACCTCACTGCATGATAATTGAAAGATTATTTTTTTTTTTTTTTTTCAAACATCATAACCGGACCCCCATCCATACACAACTCTTTCTTTTAAGAAGTTCGTGAAAAACTTAACACGAAACTGCAATAGGTTATCCTTCTACACTTACCCGTTCCGAGATAAAGTAAGGCCTCCAAATCAACAATTTTAACACATTTGGGATTTGGGTTAGGGTAAGTGTTTGACCCAAACCCTAACCCAAACACTAACCCTAACCCTAACCTTAACACTAACCCAAACCCTAACACTAACCCTAACCTAAACACTAACCCAAACCCTAACCCAAACACTAACACTAACCCTAACCTTAACACTAACCCAAACCCTAACACTAACCCTAACCTAAACACTAACCCAAACCCTAACCCAAACACTAACACTAACCCTAACCTTAACACTAACCCAAACCCTAACACTAACCCTAACCTAAACACTAACCCAAACCCTAACCCAAACCCTAACACTAACCCTAACCTAAACACTAACCCTAACCTAAACCCTATTTAAGGGTTTGGGTTAGGGTTTGGGTTAGGGTTAGGGTTTGGGTTAGGGTTAGGGTTAGGGTTAGGGTTAGGGTTAGGGTTAGGGTTAACCCTAATTAAGGGTTTGGGTTAGGGTTTGGGTCAGGGTTAGGGTTAGGTTTTGAGTAAGGGTCAAGGTCAGGGACATGGTAGTATACTTTGACGAGATTTGTGAGGTGCCCTTTTTCACTTCTGCGCATGTCTGCCCTTTTCTGTGACTGCGCATGCGTGAGAAGGGTTAGGGTTAGGGTTAGGGTTAGGGTTAGCGTTTAGGTTAGGGTTAGTGTTAGTGTTAGTGTTTGGGTTTGGGTTATTTAAAAATATTTCTAAGTACAGAGTATGAAAATTGCCTTCGACTTCAATCTTCAAACAGATGTAGAATGAATTTGAATAGAGATATCTTCTTAAAGTTAACTGTTCCTAAAAGATGGAAAGGCGATCTACAGGATGAAAACGTATTGGTATCACTGAAGTGTACGGCCGCACTCTCCGACCTCACTGCATGATAATTGAAAGATTATTTTTTTTTTTTTTTTTCAAACATCATAACCGGACCCCCATCCATACACAACTCTTTCTTTTAAGAAGTTCGTGAAAAACTTAACACGAAACTGCAATAGGTTATCCTTCTACACTTACCCGTTCCGAGATAAAGTAAGGCCTCCAAATCAACAATTTTAACACATTTGGGATTTGGGTTAGGGTAAGTGTTTGACCCAAACCCTAACCCAAACACTAACCCTAACCCTAACCTTAACACTAACCCAAACCCTAACACTAACCCTAACCTAAACACTAACCCAAACCCTAACCCAAACACTAACACTAACCCTAACCTTAACACTAACCCAAACCCTAACACTAACCCTAACCTAAACACTAACCCAAACCCTAACCCAAACACTAACACTAACCCTAACCTTAACACTAACCCAAACCCTAACACTAACCCTAACCTAAACACTAACCCAAACCCTAACCCAAACCCTAACACTAACCCTAACCTAAACACTAACCCTAACCTAAACCCTATTTAAGGGTTTGGGTTAGGGTTTGGGTTAGGGTTAGGGTTTGGGTTAGGGTTAGGGTTAGGGTTAGGGTTAGGGTTAGGGTTAGGGTTAACCCTAATTAAGGGTTTGGGTTAGGGTTTGGGTCAGGGTTAGGGTTAGGTTTTGAGTAAGGGTCAAGGTCAGGGACATGGTAGTATACTTTGACGAGATTTGTGAGGTGCCCTTTTTCACTTCTGCGCATGTCTGCCCTTTTCTGTGACTGCGCATGCGTGAGAAGGGTTAGGGTTAGGGTTAGGGTTAGGGTTAGCGTTTAGGTTAGGGTTAGTGTTAGTGTTAGTGTTTGGGTTTGGGTTATTTAAAAATATTTCTAAGTACAGAGTATGAAAATTGCCTTCGACTTCAATCTTCAAACAGATGTAGAATGAATTTGAATAGAGATATCTTCTTAAAGTTAACTGTTCCTAAAAGATGGAAAGGCGATCTACAGGATGAAAACGTATTGGTATCACTGAAGTGTACGGCCGCACTCTCCGACCTCACTGCATGATAATTGAAAGATTATTTTTTTTTTTTTTTTTCAAACATCATAACCGGACCCCCATCCATACACAACTCTTTCTTTTAAGAAGTTCGTGAAAAACTTAACACGAAACTGCAATAGGTTATCCTTCTACACTTACCCGTTCCGAGATAAAGTAAGGCCTCCAAATCAACAATTTTAACACATTTGGGATTTGGGTTAGGGTAAGTGTTTGACCCAAACCCTAACCCAAACACTAACCCTAACCCTAACCTTAACACTAACCCAAACCCTAACACTAACCCTAACCTAAACACTAACCCAAACCCTAACCCAAACACTAACACTAACCCTAACCTTAACACTAACCCAAACCCTAACACTAACCCTAACCTAAACACTAACCCAAACCCTAACCCAAACACTAACACTAACCCTAACCTTAACACTAACCCAAACCCTAACACTAACCCTAACCTAAACACTAACCCAAACCCTAACCCAAACCCTAACACTAACCCTAACCTAAACACTAACCCTAACCTAAACCCTATTTAAGGGTTTGGGTTAGGGTTTGGGTTAGGGTTAGGGTTTGGGTTAGGGTTAGGGTTAGGGTTAGGGTTAGGGTTAGGGTTAGGGTTAACCCTAATTAAGGGTTTGGGTTAGGGTTTGGGTCAGGGTTAGGGTTAGGTTTTGAGTAAGGGTCAAGGTCAGGGACATGGTAGTATACTTTGACGAGATTTGTGAGGTGCCCTTTTTCACTTCTGCGCATGTCTGCCCTTTTCTGTGACTGCGCATGCGTGAGAAGGGTTAGGGTTAGGGTTAGGGTTAGGGTTAGCGTTTAGGTTAGGGTTAGTGTTAGTGTTAGTGTTTGGGTTTGGGTTATTTAAAAATATTTCTAAGTACAGAGTATGAAAATTGCCTTCGACTTCAATCTTCAAACAGATGTAGAATGAATTTGAATAGAGATATCTTCTTAAAGTTAACTGTTCCTAAAAGATGGAAAGGCGATCTACAGGATGAAAACGTATTGGTATCACTGAAGTGTACGGCCGCACTCTCCGACCTCACTGCATGATAATTGAAAGATTATTTTTTTTTTTTTTTTTCAAACATCATAACCGGACCCCCATCCATACACAACTCTTTCTTTTAAGAAGTTCGTGAAAAACTTAACACGAAACTGCAATAGGTTATCCTTCTACACTTACCCGTTCCGAGATAAAGTAAGGCCTCCAAATCAACAATTTTAACACATTTGGGATTTGGGTTAGGGTAAGTGTTTGACCCAAACCCTAACCCAAACACTAACCCTAACCCTAACCTTAACACTAACCCAAACCCTAACACTAACCCTAACCTAAACACTAACCCAAACCCTAACCCAAACACTAACACTAACCCTAACCTTAACACTAACCCAAACCCTAACACTAACCCTAACCTAAACACTAACCCAAACCCTAACCCAAACACTAACACTAACCCTAACCTTAACACTAACCCAAACCCTAACACTAACCCTAACCTAAACACTAACCCAAACCCTAACCCAAACCCTAACACTAACCCTAACCTAAACACTAACCCTAACCTAAACCCTATTTAAGGGTTTGGGTTAGGGTTTGGGTTAGGGTTAGGGTTTGGGTTAGGGTTAGGGTTAGGGTTAGGGTTAGGGTTAGGGTTAGGGTTAACCCTAATTAAGGGTTTGGGTTAGGGTTTGGGTCAGGGTTAGGGTTAGGTTTTGAGTAAGGGTCAAGGTCAGGGACATGGTAGTATACTTTGACGAGATTTGTGAGGTGCCCTTTTTCACTTCTGCGCATGTCTGCCCTTTTCTGTGACTGCGCATGCGTGAGAAGGGTTAGGGTTAGGGTTAGGGTTAGGGTTAGCGTTTAGGTTAGGGTTAGTGTTAGTGTTAGTGTTTGGGTTTGGGTTATTTAAAAATATTTCTAAGTACAGAGTATGAAAATTGCCTTCGACTTCAATCTTCAAACAGATGTAGAATGAATTTGAATAGAGATATCTTCTTAAAGTTAACTGTTCCTAAAAGATGGAAAGGCGATCTACAGGATGAAAACGTATTGGTATCACTGAAGTGTACGGCCGCACTCTCCGACCTCACTGCATGATAATTGAAAGATTATTTTTTTTTTTTTTTTTCAAACATCATAACCGGACCCCCATCCATACACAACTCTTTCTTTTAAGAAGTTCGTGAAAAACTTAACACGAAACTGCAATAGGTTATCCTTCTACACTTACCCGTTCCGAGATAAAGTAAGGCCTCCAAATCAACAATTTTAACACATTTGGGATTTGGGTTAGGGTAAGTGTTTGACCCAAACCCTAACCCAAACACTAACCCTAACCCTAACCTTAACACTAACCCAAACCCTAACACTAACCCTAACCTAAACACTAACCCAAACCCTAACCCAAACACTAACACTAACCCTAACCTTAACACTAACCCAAACCCTAACACTAACCCTAACCTAAACACTAACCCAAACCCTAACCCAAACACTAACACTAACCCTAACCTTAACACTAACCCAAACCCTAACACTAACCCTAACCTAAACACTAACCCAAACCCTAACCCAAACCCTAACACTAACCCTAACCTAAACACTAACCCTAACCTAAACCCTATTTAAGGGTTTGGGTTAGGGTTTGGGTTAGGGTTAGGGTTTGGGTTAGGGTTAGGGTTAGGGTTAGGGTTAGGGTTAGGGTTAGGGTTAACCCTAATTAAGGGTTTGGGTTAGGGTTTGGGTCAGGGTTAGGGTTAGGTTTTGAGTAAGGGTCAAGGTCAGGGACATGGTAGTATACTTTGACGAGATTTGTGAGGTGCCCTTTTTCACTTCTGCGCATGTCTGCCCTTTTCTGTGACTGCGCATGCGTGAGAAGGGTTAGGGTTAGGGTTAGGGTTAGGGTTAGCGTTTAGGTTAGGGTTAGTGTTAGTGTTAGTGTTTGGGTTTGGGTTATTTAAAAATATTTCTAAGTACAGAGTATGAAAATTGCCTTCGACTTCAATCTTCAAACAGATGTAGAATGAATTTGAATAGAGATATCTTCTTAAAGTTAACTGTTCCTAAAAGATGGAAAGGCGATCTACAGGATGAAAACGTATTGGTATCACTGAAGTGTACGGCCGCACTCTCCGACCTCACTGCATGATAATTGAAAGATTATTTTTTTTTTTTTTTTTCAAACATCATAACCGGACCCCCATCCATACACAACTCTTTCTTTTAAGAAGTTCGTGAAAAACTTAACACGAAACTGCAATAGGTTATCCTTCTACACTTACCCGTTCCGAGATAAAGTAAGGCCTCCAAATCAACAATTTTAACACATTTGGGATTTGGGTTAGGGTAAGTGTTTGACCCAAACCCTAACCCAAACACTAACCCTAACCCTAACCTTAACACTAACCCAAACCCTAACACTAACCCTAACCTAAACACTAACCCAAACCCTAACCCAAACACTAACACTAACCCTAACCTTAACACTAACCCAAACCCTAACACTAACCCTAACCTAAACACTAACCCAAACCCTAACCCAAACACTAACACTAACCCTAACCTTAACACTAACCCAAACCCTAACACTAACCCTAACCTAAACACTAACCCAAACCCTAACCCAAACCCTAACACTAACCCTAACCTAAACACTAACCCTAACCTAAACCCTATTTAAGGGTTTGGGTTAGGGTTTGGGTTAGGGTTAGGGTTTGGGTTAGGGTTAGGGTTAGGGTTAGGGTTAGGGTTAGGGTTAGGGTTAACCCTAATTAAGGGTTTGGGTTAGGGTTTGGGTCAGGGTTAGGGTTAGGTTTTGAGTAAGGGTCAAGGTCAGGGACATGGTAGTATACTTTGACGAGATTTGTGAGGTGCCCTTTTTCACTTCTGCGCATGTCTGCCCTTTTCTGTGACTGCGCATGCGTGAGAAGGGTTAGGGTTAGGGTTAGGGTTAGGGTTAGCGTTTAGGTTAGGGTTAGTGTTAGTGTTAGTGTTTGGGTTTGGGTTATTTAAAAATATTTCTAAGTACAGAGTATGAAAATTGCCTTCGACTTCAATCTTCAAACAGATGTAGAATGAATTTGAATAGAGATATCTTCTTAAAGTTAACTGTTCCTAAAAGATGGAAAGGCGATCTACAGGATGAAAACGTATTGGTATCACTGAAGTGTACGGCCGCACTCTCCGACCTCACTGCATGATAATTGAAAGATTATTTTTTTTTTTTTTTTTCAAACATCATAACCGGACCCCCATCCATACACAACTCTTTCTTTTAAGAAGTTCGTGAAAAACTTAACACGAAACTGCAATAGGTTATCCTTCTACACTTACCCGTTCCGAGATAAAGTAAGGCCTCCAAATCAACAATTTTAACACATTTGGGATTTGGGTTAGGGTAAGTGTTTGACCCAAACCCTAACCCAAACACTAACCCTAACCCTAACCTTAACACTAACCCAAACCCTAACACTAACCCTAACCTAAACACTAACCCAAACCCTAACCCAAACACTAACACTAACCCTAACCTTAACACTAACCCAAACCCTAACACTAACCCTAACCTAAACACTAACCCAAACCCTAACCCAAACACTAACACTAACCCTAACCTTAACACTAACCCAAACCCTAACACTAACCCTAACCTAAACACTAACCCAAACCCTAACCCAAACCCTAACACTAACCCTAACCTAAACACTAACCCTAACCTAAACCCTATTTAAGGGTTTGGGTTAGGGTTTGGGTTAGGGTTAGGGTTTGGGTTAGGGTTAGGGTTAGGGTTAGGGTTAGGGTTAGGGTTAGGGTTAACCCTAATTAAGGGTTTGGGTTAGGGTTTGGGTCAGGGTTAGGGTTAGGTTTTGAGTAAGGGTCAAGGTCAGGGACATGGTAGTATACTTTGACGAGATTTGTGAGGTGCCCTTTTTCACTTCTGCGCATGTCTGCCCTTTTCTGTGACTGCGCATGCGTGAGAAGGGTTAGGGTTAGGGTTAGGGTTAGGGTTAGCGTTTAGGTTAGGGTTAGTGTTAGTGTTAGTGTTTGGGTTTGGGTTATTTAAAAATATTTCTAAGTACAGAGTATGAAAATTGCCTTCGACTTCAATCTTCAAACAGATGTAGAATGAATTTGAATAGAGATATCTTCTTAAAGTTAACTGTTCCTAAAAGATGGAAAGGCGATCTACAGGATGAAAACGTATTGGTATCACTGAAGTGTACGGCCGCACTCTCCGACCTCACTGCATGATAATTGAAAGATTATTTTTTTTTTTTTTTTTCAAACATCATAACCGGACCCCCATCCATACACAACTCTTTCTTTTAAGAAGTTCGTGAAAAACTTAACACGAAACTGCAATAGGTTATCCTTCTACACTTACCCGTTCCGAGATAAAGTAAGGCCTCCAAATCAACAATTTTAACACATTTGGGATTTGGGTTAGGGTAAGTGTTTGACCCAAACCCTAACCCAAACACTAACCCTAACCCTAACCTTAACACTAACCCAAACCCTAACACTAACCCTAACCTAAACACTAACCCAAACCCTAACCCAAACACTAACACTAACCCTAACCTTAACACTAACCCAAACCCTAACACTAACCCTAACCTAAACACTAACCCAAACCCTAACCCAAACACTAACACTAACCCTAACCTTAACACTAACCCAAACCCTAACACTAACCCTAACCTAAACACTAACCCAAACCCTAACCCAAACCCTAACACTAACCCTAACCTAAACACTAACCCTAACCTAAACCCTATTTAAGGGTTTGGGTTAGGGTTTGGGTTAGGGTTAGGGTTTGGGTTAGGGTTAGGGTTAGGGTTAGGGTTAGGGTTAGGGTTAGGGTTAACCCTAATTAAGGGTTTGGGTTAGGGTTTGGGTCAGGGTTAGGGTTAGGTTTTGAGTAAGGGTCAAGGTCAGGGACATGGTAGTATACTTTGACGAGATTTGTGAGGTGCACTTTTTCACTTCTGCGCATGTCTGCCCTTTTCTGTGACTGCGCATGCGTGAGAAGGGTTAGGGTTAGGGTTAGGGTTAGGGTTAGCGTTTAGGTTAGGGTTAGTGTTAGTGTTAGTGTTTGGGTTTGGGTTATTTAAAAATATTTCTAAGTACAGAGTATGAAAATTGCCTTCGACTTCAATCTTCAAACAGATGTAGAATGAATTTGAATAGAGATATCTTCTTAAAGTTAACTGTTCCTAAAAGATGGAAAGGCGATCTACAGGATGAAAACGTATTGGTATCACTGAAGTGTACGGCCGCACTCTCCGACCTCACTGCATGATAATTGAAAGATTATTTTTTTTTTTTTTTTCAAACATCATAACCGGACCCCCATCCATACACAACTCTTTCTTTTAAGAAGTTCGTGAAAAACTTAACACGAAACTGCAATAGGTTATCCTTCTACACTTACCCGTTCCGAGATAAAGTAAGGCCTCCAAATCAACAATTTTAACACATTTGGGATTTGGGTTAGGGTAAGTGTTTGACCCAAACCCTAACCCAAACACTAACCCTAACCCTAACCTTAACACTAACCCAAACCCTAACACTAACCCTAACCTAAACACTAACCCAAACCCTAACCCAAACACTAACACTAACCCTAACCTTAACACTAACCCAAACCCTAACACTAACCCTAACCTAAACACTAACCCAAACCCTAACCCAAACACTAACACTAACCCTAACCTTAACACTAACCCAAACCCTAACACTAACCCTAACCTAAACACTAACCCAAACCCTAACCCAAACCCTAACACTAACCCTAACCTAAACACTAACCCTAACCTAAACCCTATTTAAGGGTTTGGGTTAGGGTTTGGGTTAGGGTTAGGGTTTGGGTTAGGGTTAGGGTTAGGGTTAGGGTTAGGGTTAGGGTTAGGGTTAACCCTAATTAAGGGTTTGGGTTAGGGTTTGGGTCAGGGTTAGGGTTAGGTTTTGAGTAAGGGTCAAGGTCAGGGACATGGTAGTATACTTTGACGAGATTTGTGAGGTGCCCTTTTTCACTTCTGCGCATGTCTGCCCTTTTCTGTGACTGCGCATGCGTGAGAAGGGTTAGGGTTAGGGTTAGGGTTAGGGTTAGCGTTTAGGTTAGGGTTAGTGTTAGTGTTAGTGTTTGGGTTTGGGTTATTTAAAAATATTTCTAAGTACAGAGTATGAAAATTGCCTTCGACTTCAATCTTCAAACAGATGTAGAATGAATTTGAATAGAGATATCTTCTTAAAGTTAACTGTTCCTAAAAGATGGAAAGGCGATCTACAGGATGAAAACGTATTGGTATCACTGAAGTGTACGGCCGCACTCTCCGACCTCACTGCATGATAATTGAAAGATTATTTTTTTTTTTTTTTTTCAAACATCATAACCGGACCCCCATCCATACACAACTCTTTCTTTTAAGAAGTTCGTGAAAAACTTAACACGAAACTGCAATAGGTTATCCTTCTACACTTACCCGTTCCGAGATAAAGTAAGGCCTCCAAATCAACAATTTTAACACATTTGGGATTTGGGTTAGGGTAAGTGTTTGACCCAAACCCTAACCCAAACACTAACCCTAACCCTAACCTTAACACTAACCCAAACCCTAACACTAACCCTAACCTAAACACTAACCCAAACCCTAACCCAAACACTAACACTAACCCTAACCTTAACACTAACCCAAACCCTAACACTAACCCTAACCTAAACACTAACCCAAACCCTAACCCAAACACTAACACTAACCCTAACCTTAACACTAACCCAAACCCTAACACTAACCCTAACCTAAACACTAACCCAAACCCTAACCCAAACCCTAACACTAACCCTAACCTAAACACTAACCCTAACCTAAACCCTATTTAAGGGTTTGGGTTAGGGTTTGGGTTAGGGTTAGGGTTTGGGTTAGGGTTAGGGTTAGGGTTAGGGTTAGGGTTAGGGTTAGGGTTAACCCTAATTAAGGGTTTGGGTTAGGGTTTGGGTCAGGGTTAGGGTTAGGTTTTGAGTAAGGGTCAAGGTCAGGGACATGGTAGTATACTTTGACGAGATTTGTGAGGTGCCCTTTTTCACTTCTGCGCATGTCTGCCCTTTTCTGTGACTGCGCATGCGTGAGAAGGGTTAGGGTTAGGGTTAGGGTTAGGGTTAGCGTTTAGGTTAGGGTTAGTGTTAGTGTTAGTGTTTGGGTTTGGGTTATTTAAAAATATTTCTAAGTACAGAGTATGAAAATTGCCTTCGACTTCAATCTTCAAACAGATGTAGAATGAATTTGAATAGAGATATCTTCTTAAAGTTAACTGTTCCTAAAAGATGGAAAGGCGATCTACAGGATGAAAACGTATTGGTATCACTGAAGTGTACGGCCGCACTCTCCGACCTCACTGCATGATAATTGAAAGATTATTTTTTTTTTTTTTTTTCAAACATCATAACCGGACCCCCATCCATACACAACTCTTTCTTTTAAGAAGTTCGTGAAAAACTTAACACGAAACTGCAATAGGTTATCCTTCTACACTTACCCGTTCCGAGATAAAGTAAGGCCTCCAAATCAACAATTTTAACACATTTGGGATTTGGGTTAGGGTAAGTGTTTGACCCAAACCCTAACCCAAACACTAACCCTAACCCTAACCTTAACACTAACCCAAACCCTAACACTAACCCTAACCTAAACACTAACCCAAACCCTAACCCAAACACTAACACTAACCCTAACCTTAACACTAACCCAAACCCTAACACTAACCCTAACCTAAACACTAACCCAAACCCTAACCCAAACACTAACACTAACCCTAACCTTAACACTAACCCAAACCCTAACACTAACCCTAACCTAAACACTAACCCAAACCCTAACCCAAACCCTAACACTAACCCTAACCTAAACACTAACCCTAACCTAAACCCTATTTAAGGGTTTGGGTTAGGGTTTGGGTTAGGGTTAGGGTTTGGGTTAGGGTTAGGGTTAGGGTTAGGGTTAGGGTTAGGGTTAGGGTTAGGTTAGGGTTAGGGTTAGGGTTAGGGTTAGGGTTAGGGTTAGGGTTAGGGTTAGGGTTAGGGTTAGGGTTAGGGTTAGGGTTAGGGTTAGGGTTAGGGTTAGGGTTAGGGTTAGGGTTAGGGTTAGGGTTAGGGTTAGGGTTAGGGTTAGGGTTAGGGTTAGGGTTAGGGTTAGGGTTAGGGTTAGGGTTAGGGTTAGGGTTAGGGTTAGGGTTAGGTTAGGGTTAGGGTTAGGGTTAGGGTTAGGGTTAGGGTTAGGGTTAGGGTTAGGGTTAGGGTTAGGGTTAGGGTTAGGGTTAGGGTTAGGGTTAGGGTTAGGGTTAGGGTTAGGGTTAGGGTTAGGGTTAGGGTTAGGGTTAGGGTTAGGGTTAGGGTTAGGGTTAGGGTTAGGGTTAGGGTTAGGGTTAGGGTTAGGGTTAGGGTTAGGGTTAGGGTTAGGGTTAGGGTTAGGGTTAGGGTTAGGGTTAGGGTTAGGGTTAGGGTTAGGGTTAGGGTTAGGGTTAGGGTTAGGGTTAGGGTTAGGGTTAGGGTTAGGGTTAGGGTTAGGGTTAGGGTTAGGGTTAGGGTTAGGGTTAGGGTTAGGGTTAGGGTTAGGGTTAGGGTTAGGGTTAGGGTTAGGGTTAGGGTTAGGGTTAGGGTTAGGGTTAGGGTTAGGGTTAGGGTTAGGGTTAGGGTTAGGGTTAGGGTTAGGGTTAGGGTTAGGGTTAGGGTTAGGGTTAGGGTTAGGGTTAGGGTTAGGGTTAGGGTTAGGGTTAGGGTTAGGGTTAGGGTTAGGGTTAGGGTTAGGGTTAGGGTTAGGGTTAGGGTTAGGGTTAGGGTTAGGGTTAGGGTTAGGGTTAGGGTTAGGGTTAGGGTTAGGGTTAGGTTAGGGTTAGGGTTAGGGTTAGGGTTAGGGTTAGGGTTAGGGTTAGGGTTAGGGTTAGGGTTAGGGTTAGGGTTAGGGTTAGGGTTAGGGTTAGGGTTAGGGTTAGGGTTAGGGTTAGGGTTAGGGTTAGGGTTAGGGTTAGGGTTAGGGTTAGGGTTAGGGTTAGGGTTAGGGTTAGGGTTAGGGTTAGGGTTAGGGTTAGGGTTAGGGTTAGGGTTAGGGTTAGGGTTAGGGTTAGGGTTAGGGTTAGGGTTAGGGTTAGGGTTAGGGTTAGGGTTAGGGTTAGGGTTAGGGTTAGGGTTAGGGTTAGGGTTAGGGTTAGGGTTAGGGTTAGGGTTAGGGTTAGGGTTAGGGTTAGGGTTAGGGTTAGGGTTAGGGTTAGGGTTAGGGTTAGGGTTAGGGTTAGGGTTAGGGTTAGGGTTAGGGTTAGGGTTAGGGTTAGGGTTAGGGTTAGGGTTAGGGTTAGGGTTAGGGTTAGGGTTAGGGTTAGGGTTAGGGTTAGGGTTAGGGTTAGGGTTAGGGTTAGGGTTAGGGTTAGGGTTAGGGTTAGGGTTAGGGTTAGGGTTAGGGTTAGGGTTAGGGTTAGGGTTAGGGTTAGGGTTAGGGTTAGGGTTAGGGTTAGGGTTAGGGTTAGGGTTAGGGTTAGGGTTAGGGTTAGGGTTAGGGTTAGGGTTAGGGTTAGGGTTAGGGTTAGGGTTAGGGTTAGGGTTAGGGTTAGGGTTAGGGTTAGGGTTAGGGTTAGGGTTAGGGTTAGGGTTAGGGTTAGGGTTAGGGTTAGGGTTAGGGTTAGGGTTAGGGTTAGGGTTAGGGTTAGGGTTAGGGTTAGGGTTAGGGTTAGGGTTAGGGTTAGGGTTAGGGTTAGGGTTAGGGTTAGGGTTAGGGTTAGGGTTAGGGTTAGGGTTAGGGTTAGGGTTAGGGTTAGGGTTAGGGTTAGGGTTAGGGTTAGGGTTAGGGTTAGGGTTAGGGTTAGGGTTAGGGTTAGGGTTAGGGTTAGGGTTAGGGTTAGGGTTAGGGTTAGGGTTAGGGTTAGGGTTAGGGTTAGGGTTAGGGTTAGGGTTAGGGTTAGGGTTAGGGTTAGGGTTAGGGTTAGGGTTAGGGTTAGGGTTAGGGTTAGGGTTAGGGTTAGGGTTAGGGTTAGGGTTAGGGTTAGGGTTAGGGTTAGGGTTAGGGTTAGGGTTAGGGTTAGGGTTAGGGTTAGGGTTAGGGTTAGGGTTAGGGTTAGGGTTAGGGTTAGGGTTAGGTTAGGGGTTAGGGTTAGGGTTAGGGTTAGGGTTAGGGTTAGGGTTAGGGTTAGGGTTAGGGTTAGGGTTAGGGTTAGGGTTAGGGTTAGGGTTAGGGTTAGGGTTAGGGTTAGGGTTAGGGTTAGGGTTAGGGTTAGGGTTAGGGTTAGGGTTAGGGTTAGGGTTAGGGTTAGGGTTAGGGTTAGGGTTAGGGTTAGGTTAGGGTTAGGGTTAGGGTTAGGGTTAGGGTTAGGGTTAGGGTTAGGGTTAGGGTTAGGGTTAGGGTTAGGGTTAGGGTTAGGGTTAGGGTTAGGGTTAGGGTTAGGGTTAGGGTTAGGGTTAGGGTTAGGGTTAGGGTTAGGGTTAGGGTTAGGGTTAGGGTTAGGGTTAGGGTTAGGGTTAGGGTTAGGGTTAGGGTTAGGGTTAGGGTTAGGGTTAGGGTTAGGGTTAGGG
>NW_027268797.1:0-21683 GCF_963676685.1 Mytilus edulis | reverse complement strand
TCCCTACGGCAAAGTTTTTTCCCACACCTAGTGGGATTAAAAGCTTGTCCCAGACCCTTTTATTCATGAAAATCCCCAGGTGGGAAAGTGCACCGGAAGCTGACAACAACATACTCAATTTCTCATTTTGGTCCATTATGGGTGGTGGCAGCAGTCGCTTTACTCCCATCCCCCTACGGCAAAGTTCTTAACCGCAGGTAGTTAGATTGAAAGCTATTATCCGTATCTTCAACTCGTATCAATCCCTGGGTGGGAAAGTGCACCTGAAGACTTCACTGGCCATCCAAAGTCTGAGGTACCTATACAGTTATGGGTATGGGCTCATTTTTCAGTCTTTCTGTACAGTTCCCTACGGCAAAGTTTTTTCCCACACCTAGTGGGATTAAAAGCTTGTCCCAGACCCTTTTATTCATGAAAATCCCCAGGTGGGAAAGTGCACCGGAAGCTGACAACAACATACTCAATTTCTCATTTTGGTCCATTATGGGTGGTGGCAGCAGTCGCTTTACTCCCATTCCCCCTACGGCAAAGTTCTTAACCGCAGGTAGTTAGATTGAAAGCTATTATCCGTATCTTCAACTCGTATCAATCCCTGGGTGGGAAAGTGCACCTGAAGACTTCACTGGCCATCCAAAGTCTGAGGTACCTATACAGTTATGGGTATGGGCTCATTTTTCAGTCTTTCTGTACAGTTCCCTACGGCAAAGTTTTTTCCCACACCTAGTGGGATTAAAAGCTTGTCCCAGACCCTTTTATTCATGAAAATCCCAGGTGGGAAAGTGCACCGGAAGCTGACAACAACATACTCAATTTCTCATTTTGGTCCATTATGGGTGGGTGGCAGCAGTCGCTTTACTCCCATCCCCCTACGGCAAAGTTCTTAACCGCAGGTAGTTAGATTGAAAGCTATTATCCGTATCTTCAACTCGTATCAATCCCTGGGTGGGAAAGTGCACCTGAAGACTTCACTGGCCATCCAAAGTCTGAGGTACCTATACAGTTATGGGTATGGGCTCATTTTTCAGTCTTTCTGTACAGTTCCCTACGGCAAAGTTTTTTCCCACACCTAGTGGGATTAAAAGCTTGTCCCAGACCCTTTTTATTCATGAAAATCCCCAGGTGGGAAAGTGCACCGGAAGCTGACAACAACATACTCAATTTCTCATTTTGGTCCATTATGGGTGGTGGCAGCAGTCGCTTTACTCCCATCCCCCTACGGCAAAGTTCTTAACCGCAGGTAGTTAGATTGAAAGCTATTATCCGTATCTTCAACTCGTATCAATCCCTGGGTGGGAAAGTGCACCTGAAGACTTCACTGGCCATCCAAAGTCTGAGGTATCTATACAGTTATGGGTATGGGCTCATTTTTCAGTCTTTCTGTACAGTTCCCTACGGCAAAGTTTTTTCCCACACCTAGTGGGATTAAAAGCTTGTCCCAGACCCTTTTATTCATGAAAATCCCCAGGTGGGAAAGTGCACCGGAAGCTGACAACAACATACTCAATTTCTCATTTTGGTCCATTATGGGTGGTGGCAGCAGTCGCTTTACTCCCATCCCCCTACGGCAAAGTTCTTAACCGCAGGTAGTTAGATTGAAAGCTATTATCCGTATCTTCAACTCGTATCAATCCCTGGGTGGGAAAGTGCACCTGAAGACTTCACTGGCCATCCAAAGTCTGAGGTACCTATACAGTTATGGGTATGGGCTCATTTTTCAGTCTTTCTGTACAGTTCCCTACGGCAAAGTTTTTTCCCACACCTAGTGGGATTAAAAGCTTGTCCCAGACCCTTTTATTCATGAAAATCCCCAGGTGGGAAAGTGCACCGGAAGCTGACAACAACATACTCAATTTCTCATTTTGGTCCATTATGGGTGGTGGCAGCAGTCGCTTTACTCCCATCCCCCTACGGCAAAGTTCTTAACCGCAGGTAGTTAGATTGAAAGCTATTATCCGTATCTTCAACTCGTATCAATCCCTGGGTGGGAAAGTGCACCTGAAGACTTCACTGGCCATCCAAAGTCTGAGGTACCTATACAGTTATGGGTATGGGCTCATTTTTCAGTCTTTCTGTACAGTTCCCTACGGCAAAGTTTTTTCCCACACCTAGTGGGATTAAAAGCTTGTCCCAGACCCTTTTATTCATGAAAATCCCCAGGTGGGAAAGTGCACCGGAAGCTGACAACAACATACTCAATTTCTCATTTTGGTCCATTATGGGTGGTGGCAGCAGTCGCTTTACTCCCATCCCCCTACGGCAAAGTTCTTAACCGCAGGTAGTTAGATTGAAAGCTATTATCCGTATCTTCAACTCGTATCAATCCCTGGGTGGGAAAGTGCACCTGAAGACTTCACTGGCCATCCAAAGTCTGAGGTACCTATACAGTTATGGGTATGGGCTCATTTTTCAGTCTTTCTGTACAGTTCCCTACGGCAAAGTTTTTTCCCACACCTAGTGGGATTAAAAGCTTGTCCCAGACCCTTTTATTCATGAAAATCCCCAGGTGGGAAAGTGCACCGGAAGCTGACAACAACATACTCAATTTCTCATTTTGGTCCATTATGGGTGGTGGCAGCAGTCGCTTTACTCCCATCCCCCTACGGCAAAGTTCTTAACCGCAGGTAGTTAGATTGAAAGCTATTATCCGTATCTTCAACTCGTATCAATCCCTGGGTGGGAAAGTGCACCTGAAGACTTCACTGGCCATCCAAAGTCTGAGGTACCTATACAGTTATGGGTATGGGCTCATTTTTCAGTCTTTCTGTACAGTTCCCTACGGCAAAGTTTTTTCCCACACCTAGTGGGATTAAAAGCTTGTCCCAGACCCTTTTATTCATGAAAATCCCCAGGTGGGAAAGTGCACCGGAAGCTGACAACAACATACTCAATTTCTCATTTTGGTCCATTATGGGTGGTGGCAGCAGTCGCTTTACTCCCATCCCCCTACGGCAAAGTTCTTAACCGCAGGTAGTTAGATTGAAAGCTATTATCCGTATCTTCAACTCGTATCAATCCCTGGGTGGGAAAGTGCACCTGAAGACTTCACTGGCCATCCAAAGTCTGAGGTACCTATACAGTTATGGGTATGGGCTCATTTTTCAGTCTTTCTGTACAGTTCCCTACGGCAAAGTTTTTTCCCACACCTAGTGGGATTAAAAGCTTGTCCCAGACCCTTTTATTCATGAAAATCCCCAGGTGGGAAAGTGCACCGGAAGCTGACAACAACATACTCAATTTCTCATTTTGGTCCATTATGGGTGGTGGCAGCAGTCGCTTTACTCCCATCCCCCTACGGCAAAGTTCTTAACCGCAGGTAGTTAGATTGAAAGCTATTATCCGTATCTTCAACTCGTATCAATCCCTGGGTGGGAAAGTGCACCTGAAGACTTCACTGGCCATCCAAAGTCTGAGGTACCTATACAGTTATGGGTATGGGCTCATTTTTCAGTCTTTCTGTACAGTTCCCTACGGCAAAGTTTTTTCCCACACCTAGTGGGATTAAAAGCTTGTCCCAGACCCTTTTATTCATGAAAATCCCCAGGTGGGAAAGTGCACCGGAAGCTGACAACAACATACTCAATTTCTCATTTTGGTCCATTATGGGTGGTGGCAGCAGTCGCTTTACTCCCATCCCCCTACGGCAAAGTTCTTAACCGCAGGTAGTTAGATTGAAAGCTATTATCCGTATCTTCAACTCGTATCAATCCCTGGGTGGGAAAGTGCACCTGAAGACTTCACTGGCCATCCAAAGTCTGAGGTACCTATACAGTTATGGGTATGGGCTCATTTTTCAGTCTTTCTGTACAGTTCCCTACGGCAAAGTTTTTTCCCACACCTAGTGGGATTAAAAGCTTGTCCCAGACCCTTTTATTCATGAAAATCCCCAGGTGGGAAAGTGCACCGGAAGCTGACAACAACATACTCAATTTCTCATTTTGGTCCATTATGGGTGGTGGCAGCAGTCGCTTTACTCCCATCCCCCTACGGCAAAGTTCTTAACCGCAGGTAGTTAGATTGAAAGCTATTATCCGTATCTTCAACTCGTATCAATCCCTGGGTGGGAAAGTGCACCTGAAGACTTCACTGGCCATCCAAAGTCTGAGGTACCTATACAGTTATGGGTATGGGCTCATTTTTCAGTCTTTCTGTACAGTTCCCTACGGCAAAGTTTTTTCCCACACCTAGTGGGATTAAAAGCTTGTCCCAGACCCTTTTATTCATGAAAATCCCCAGGTGGGAAAGTGCACCGGAAGCTGACAACAACATACTCAATTTCTCATTTTGGTCCATTATGGGTGGTGGCAGCAGTCGCTTTACTCCCATCCCCCTACGGCAAAGTTCTTAACCGCAGGTAGTTAGATTGAAAGCTATTATCCGTATCTTCAACTCGTATCAATCCCTGGGTGGGAAAGTGCACCTGAAGACTTCACTGGCCATCCAAAGTCTGAGGTACCTATACAGTTATGGGTATGGGCTCATTTTTCAGTCTTTCTGTACAGTTCCCTACGGCAAAGTTTTTTCCCACACCTAGTGGGATTAAAAGCTTGTCCCAGACCCTTTTATTCATGAAAATCCCCAGGTGGGAAAGTGCACCGGAAGCTGACAACAACATACTCAATTTCTCATTTTGGTCCATTATGGGTGGTGGCAGCAGTCGCTTTACTCCCATCCCCCTACGGCAAAGTTCTTAACCGCAGGTAGTTAGATTGAAAGCTATTATCCGTATCTTCAACTCGTATCAATCCCTGGGTGGGAAAGTGCACCTGAAGACTTCACTGGCCATCCAAAGTCTGAGGTACCTATACTACCTATACAGTTATGGGTATGGGCTCATTTTTCAGTCTTTCTGTACAGTTCCCTACGGCAA
Organism: Mytilus edulis; assembly: GCF_963676685.1. Taxonomy (NCBI): domain Eukaryota; kingdom Metazoa; phylum Mollusca; class Bivalvia; order Mytilida; family Mytilidae; genus Mytilus; species Mytilus edulis. The sequence continues at coordinate 16,816 of NW_027268797.1, read as the reverse complement.
AGTTTTTTCCCACACCTAGTGGGATTAAAAGCTTGTCCCAGACCCTTTTATTCATGAAAATCCCCAGGTGGGAAAGTGCACCGGAAGCTGACAACAACATACTCAATTTCTCATTTTGGTCCATTATGGGTGGTGGCAGCAGTCGCTTTACTCCCATCCCCCTACGGCAAAGTTCTTAACCGCAGGTAGTTAGATTGAAAGCTATTATCCGTATCTTCAACTCGTATCAATCCCTGGGTGGGAAAGTGCACCTGAAGACTTCACTGGCCATCCAAAGTCTGAGGTACCTATACAGTTATGGGTATGGGCTCATTTTTCAGTCTTTCTGTACAGTTCCCTACGGCAAAGTTTTTTCCCACACCTAGTGGGATTAAAAGCTTGTCCCAGACCCTTTTATTCATGAAAATCCCCAGGTGGGAAAGTGCACCGGAAGCTGACAACAACATACTCAATTTCTCATTTTGGTCCATTATGGGTGGTGGCAGCAGTCGCTTTACTCCCATCCCCCTACGGCAAAGTTCTTAACCGCAGGTAGTTAGATTGAAAGCTATTATCCGTATCTTCAACTCGTATCAATCCCTGGGTGGGAAAGTGCACCTGAAGACTTCACTGGCCATCCAAAGTCTGAGGTACCTATACAGTTATGGGTATGGGCTCATTTTTCAGTCTTTCTGTACAGTTCCCTACGGCAAAGTTTTTTCCCACACCTAGTGGGATTAAAAGCTTGTCCCAGACCCTTTTATTCATGAAAATCTCCAGGTGGGAAAGTGCACCGGAAGCTGACAACAACATACTCAATTTCTCATTTTGGTCCATTATGGGTGGTGGCAGCAGTCGCTTTACTCCCATCCCCCTACGGCAAAGTTCTTAACCGCAGGTAGTTAGATTGAAAGCTATTATCCGTATCTTCAACTCGTATCAATCCCTGGGTGGGAAAGTGCACCTGAAGACTTCACTGGCCATCCAAAGTCTGAGGTACCTATACAGTTATGGGTATGGGCTCATTTTTCAGTCTTTCTGTACAGTTCCCTACGGCAAAGTTTTTTCCCACACCTAGTGGGATTAAAAGCTTGTCCCAGACCCTTTTATTCATGAAAATCCCCAGGTGGGAAAGTGCACCGGAAGCTGACAACAACATACTCAATTTCTCATTTTGGTCCATTATGGGTGGTGGCAGCAGTCGCTTTACTCCCATCCCCCTACGGCAAAGTTCTTAACCGCAGGTAGTTAGATTGAAAGCTATTATCCGTATCTTCAACTCGTATCAATCCCTGGGTGGGAAAGTGCACCTGAAGACTTCACTGGCCATCCAAAGTCTGAGGTACCTATACAGTTATGGGTATGGGCTCATTTTTCAGTCTTTCTGTACAGTTCCCTACGGCAAAGTTTTTTCCCACACCTAGTGGGATTAAAAGCTTGTCCCAGACCCTTTTATTCATGAAAATCCCCAGGTGGGAAAGTGCACCGGAAGCTGACAACAACATACTCAATTTCTCATTTTGGTCCATTATGGGTGGTGGCAGCAGTCGCTTTACTCCCATCCCCCTACGGCAAAGTTCTTAACCGCAGGTAGTTAGATTGAAAGCTATTATCCGTATCTTCAACTCGTATCAATCCCTGGGTGGGAAAGTGCACCTGAAGACTTCACTGGCCATCCAAAGTCTGAGGTACCTATACAGTTATGGGTATGGGCTCATTTTTCAGTCTTTCTGTACAGTTCCCTACGGCAAAGTTTTTTCCCACACCTAGTGGGATTAAAAGCTTGTCCCAGACCCTTTTATTCATGAAAATCCCCAGGTGGGAAAGTGCACCGGAAGCTGACAACAACATACTCAATTTCTCATTTTGGTCCATTATGGGTGGTGGCAGCAGTCGCTTTACTCCCATCCCCCTACGGCAAAGTTCTTAACCGCAGGTAGTTAGATTGAAAGCTATTATCCGTATCTTCAACTCGTATCAATCCCTGGGTGGGAAAGTGCACCTGAAGACTTCACTGGCCATCCAAAGTCTGAGGTACCTATACAGTTATGGGTATGGGCTCATTTTTCAGTCTTTCTGTACAGTTCCCTACGGCAAAGTTTTTTCCCACACCTAGTGGGATTAAAAGCTTGTCCCAGACCCTTTTATTCATGAAAATCCCCAGGTGGGAAAGTGCACCGGAAGCTGACAACAACATACTCAATTTCTCATTTTGGTCCATTATGGGTGGTGGCAGCAGTCGCTTTACTCCCATCCCCCTACGGCAAAGTTCTTAACCGCAGGTAGTTAGATTGAAAGCTATTATCCGTATCTTCAACTCGTATCAATCCCTGGGTGGGAAAGTGCACCTGAAGACTTCACTGGCCATCCAAAGTCTGAGGTACCTATACTACCTATACAGTTATGGGTATGGGCTCATTTTTCAGTCTTTCTGTACAGTTCCCTACGGCAAAGTTTTTTCCCACACCTAGTGGGATTAAAAGCTTGTCCCAGACCCTTTTATTCATGAAAATCCCCAGGTGGGAAAGTGCACCGGAAGCTGACAACAACATACTCAATTTCTCATTTTGGTCCATTATGGGTGGTGGCAGCAGTCGCTTTACTCCCATCCCCCTACGGCAAAGTTCTTAACCGCAGGTAGTTAGATTGAAAGCTATTATCCGTATCTTCAACTCGTATCAATCCCTGGGTGGGAAAGTGCACCTGAAGACTTCACTGGCCATCCAAAGTCTGAGGTACCTATACAGTTATGGGTATGGGCTCATTTTTCAGTCTTTCTGTACAGTTCCCTACGACAAAGTTTTTTCCCACACCTAGTGGGATTAAAAGCTTGTCCCAGACCCTTTTATTCATGAAAATCCCCAGGTGGGAAAGTGCACCGGAAGCTGACAACAACATACTCAATTTCTCATTTTGGTCCATTATGGGTGGTGGCAGCAGTCGCTTTACTCCCATCCCCCTACGGCAAAGTTCTTAACCGCAGGTAGTTAGATTGAAAGCTATTATCCGTATCTTCAACTCGTATCAATCCCTGGGTGGGAAAGTGCACCTGAAGACTTCACTGGCCATCCAAAGTCTGAGGTACCTATACAGTTATGGGTATGGGCTCATTTTTCAGTCTTTCTGTACAGTTCCCTACGGCAAAGTTTTTTCCCACACCTAGTGGGATTAAAAGCTTGTCCCAGACCCTTTTATTCATGAAAATCCCCAGGTGGGAAAGTGCACCGGAAGCTGACAACAACATACTCAATTTCTCATTTTGGTCCATTATGGGTGGTGGCAGCAGTCGCTTTACTCCCATCCCCCTACGGCAAAGTTCTTAACCGCAGGTAGTTAGATTGAAAGCTATTATCCGTATCTTCAACTCGTATCAATCCCTGGGTGGGAAAGTGCACCTGAAGACTTCACTGGCCATCCAAAGTCTGAGGTACCTATACAGTTATGGGTATGGGCTCATTTTTCAGTCTTTCTGTACAGTTCCCTACGGCAAAGTTTTTTCCCACACCTAGTGGGATTAAAAGCTTGTCCCAGACCCTTTTATTCATGAAAATCCCCAGGTGGGAAAGTGCACCGGAAGCTGACAACAACATACTCAATTTCTCATTTTGGTCCATTATGGGTGGTGGCAGCAGTCGCTTTACTCCCATCCCCCTACGGCAAAGTTCTTAACCGCAGGTAGTTAGATTGAAAGCTATTATCCGTATCTTCAACTCGTATCAATCCCTGGGTGGGAAAGTGCACCTGAAGACTTCACTGGCCATCCAAAGTCTGAGGTACCTATACAGTTATGGGTATGGGCTCATTTTTCAGTCTTTCTGTACAGTTCCCTACGGCAAAGTTTTTTCCCACACCTAGTGGGATTAAAAGCTTGTCCCAGACCCTTTTATTCATGAAAATCCCCAGGTGGGAAAGTGCACCGGAAGCTGACAACAACATACTCAATTTCTCATTTTGGTCCATTATGGGTGGTGGCAGCAGTCGCTTTACTCCCATCCCCCTACGGCAAAGTTCTTAACCGCAGGTAGTTAGATTGAAAGCTATTATCCGTATCTTCAACTCGTATCAATCCCTGGGTGGGAAAGTGCACCTGAAGACTTCACTGGCCATCCAAAGTCTGAGGTACCTATACTACCTATACAGTTATGGGTATGGGCTCATTTTTCAGTCTTTCTGTACAGTTCCCTACGGCAAAGTTTTTTCCCACACCTAGTGGGATTAAAAGCTTGTCCCAGACCCTTTTATTCATGAAAATCCCCAGGTGGGAAAGTGCACCGGAAGCTGACAACAACATACTCAATTTCTCATTTTGGTCCATTATGGGTGGTGGCAGCAGTCGCTTTACTCCCATCCCCCTACGGCAAAGTTCTTAACCGCAGGTAGTTAGATTGAAAGCTATTATCCGTATCTTCAACTCGTATCAATCCCTGGGTGGGAAAGTGCACCTGAAGACTTCACTGGCCATCCAAAGTCTGAGGTACCTATACAGTTATGGGTATGGGCTCATTTTTCAGTCTTTCTGTACAGTTCCCTACGGCAAAGTTTTTTCCCACACCTAGTGGGATTAAAAGCTTGTCCCAGACCCTTTTATTCATGAAAATCCCCAGGTGGGAAAGTGCACCGGAAGCTGACAACAACATACTCAATTTCTCATTTTGGTCCATTATGGGTGGTGGCAGCAGTCGCTTTACTCCCATCCCCCTACGGCAAAGTTCTTAACCGCAGGTAGTTAGATTGAAAGCTATTATCCGTATCTTCAACTCGTATCAATCCCTGGGTGGGAAAGTGCACCTGAAGACTTCACTGGCCATCCAAAGTCTGAGGTACCTATACAGTTATGGGTATGGGCTCATTTTTCAGTCTTTCTGTACAGTTCCCTACGGCAAAGTTTTTTCCCACACCTAGTGGGATTAAAAGCTTGTCCCAGACCCTTTTATTCATGAAAATCCCCAGGTGGGAAAGTGCACCGGAAGCTGACAACAACATACTCAATTTCTCATTTTGGTCCATTATGGGTGGTGGCAGCAGTCGCTTTACTCCCATCCCCCTACGGCAAAGTTCTTAACCGCAGGTAGTTAGATTGAAAGCTATTATCCGTATCTTCAACTCGTATCAATCCCTGGGTGGGAAAGTGCACCTGAAGACTTCACTGGCCATCCAAAGTCTGAGGTACCTATACAGTTATGGGTATGGGCTCATTTTTCAGTCTTTCTGTACAGTTCCCTACGGCAAAGTTTTTTCCCACACCTAGTGGGATTAAAAGCTTGTCCCAGACCCTTTTATTCATGAAAATCCCCAGGTGGGAAAGTGCACCGGAAGCTGACAACAACATACTCAATTTCTCATTTTGGTCCATTATGGGTGGTGGCAGCAGTCGCTTTACTCCCATCCCCCTACGGCAAAGTTCTTAACCGCAGGTAGTTAGATTGAAAGCTATTATCCGTATCTTCAACTCGTATCAATCCCTGGGTGGGAAAGTGCACCTGAAGACTTCACTGGCCATCCAAAGTCTGAGGTACCTATACAGTTATGGGTATGGGCTCATTTTTCAGTCTTTCTGTACAGTTCCCTACGGCAAAGTTTTTTCCCACACCTAGTGGGATTAAAAGCTTGTCCCAGACCCTTTTATTCATGAAAATCCCCAGGTGGGAAAGTGCACCGGAAGCTGACAACAACATACTCAATTTCTCATTTTGGTCCATTATGGGTGGTGGCAGCAGTCGCTTTACTCCCATCCCCCTACGGCAAAGTTCTTAACCGCAGGTAGTTAGATTGAAAGCTATTATCCGTATCTTCAACTCGTATCAATCCCTGGGTGGGAAAGTGCACCTGAAGACTTCACTGGCCATCCAAAGTCTGAGGTACCTATACAGTTATGGGTATGGGCTCATTTTTCAGTCTTTCTGTACAGTTCCCTACGGCAAAGTTTTTTCCCACACCTAGTGGGATTAAAAGCTTGTCCCAGACCCTTTTATTCATGAAAATCCCCAGGTGGGAAAGTGCACCGGAAGCTGACAACAACATACTCAATTTCTCATTTTGGTCCATTATGGGTGGTGGCAGCAGTCGCTTTACTCCCATCCCCCTACGGCAAAGTTCTTAACCGCAGGTAGTTAGATTGAAAGCTATTATCCGTATCTTCAACTCGTATCAATCCCTGGGTGGGAAAGTGCACCTGAAGACTTCACTGGCCATCCAAAGTCTGAGGTACCTATACAGTTATGGGTATGGGCTCATTTTTCAGTCTTTCTGTACAGTTCCCTACGGCAAAGTTTTTTCCCACACCTAGTGGGATTAAAAGCTTGTCCCAGACCCTTTTATTCATGAAAATCCCCAGGTGGGAAAGTGCACCGGAAGCTGACAACAACATACTCAATTTCTCATTTTGGTCCATTATGGGTGGTGGCAGCAGTCGCTTTACTCCCATCCCCCTACGGCAAAGTTCTTAACCGCAGGTAGTTAGATTGAAAGCTATTATCCGTATCTTCAACTCGTATCAATCCCTGGGTGGGAAAGTGCACCTGAAGACTTCACTGGCCATCCAAAGTCTGAGGTACCTATACAGTTATGGGTATGGGCTCATTTTTCAGTCTTTCTGTACAGTTCCCTACGGCAAAGTTTTTTCCCACACCTAGTGGGATTAAAAGCTTGTCCCAGACCCTTTTATTCATGAAAATCCCCAGGTGGGAAAGTGCACCGGAAGCTGACAACAACATACTCAATTTCTCATTTTGGTCCATTATGGGTGGTGGCAGCAGTCGCTTTACTCCCATCCCCCTACGGCAAAGTTCTTAACCGCAGGTAGTTAGATTGAAAGCTATTATCCGTATCTTCAACTCGTATCAATCCCTGGGTGGGAAAGTGCACCTGAAGACTTCACTGGCCATCCAAAGTCTGAGGTACCTATACAGTTATGGGTATGGGCTCATTTTTCAGTCTTTCTGTACAGTTCCCTACGGCAAAGTTTTTTCCCACACCTAGTGGGATTAAAAGCTTGTCCCAGACCCTTTTATTCATGAAAATCCCCAGGTGGGAAAGTACACCGGAAGCTGACAACAACATACTCAATTTCTCATTTTGGTCCATTATGGGTGGTGGCAGCAGTCGCTTTACTCCCATCCCCCTACGGCAAAGTTCTTAACCGCAGGTAGTTAGATTGAAAGCTATTATCCGTATCTTCAACTCGTATCAATCCCTGGGTGGGAAAGTGCACCTGAAGACTTCACTGGCCATCCAAAGTCTGAGGTACCTATACAGTTATGGGTATGGGCTCATTTTTCAGTCTTTCTGTACAGTTCCCTACGGCAAAGTTTTTTCCCACACCTAGTGGGATTAAAAGCTTGTCCCAGACCCTTTTATTCATGAAAATCCCCAGGTGGGAAAGTGCACCGGAAGCTGACAACAACATACTCAATTTCTCATTTTGGTCCATTATGGGTGGTGGCAGCAGTCGCTTTACTCCCATCCCCCTACGGCAAAGTTCTTAACCGCAGGTAGTTAGATTGAAAGCTATTATCCGTATCTTCAACTCGTATCAATCCCTGGGTGGGAAAGTGCACCTGAAGACTTCACTGGCCATCCAAAGTCTGAGGTACCTATACAGTTATGGGTATGGGCTCATTTTTCAGTCTTTCTGTACAGTTCCCTACGGCAAAGTTTTTTCCCACACCTAGTGGGATTAAAAGCTTGTCCCAGACCCTTTTATTCATGAAAATCCCCAGGTGGGAAAGTACACCGGAAGCTGACAACAACATACTCAATTTCTCATTTTGGTCCATTATGGGTGGTGGCAGCAGTCGCTTTACTCCCATCCCCCTACGGCAAAGTTCTTAACCGCAGGTAGTTAGATTGAAAGCTATTATCCGTATCTTCAACTCGTATCAATCCCTGGGTGGGAAAGTGCACCTGAAGACTTCACTGGCCATCCAAAGTCTGAGGTACCTATACAGTTATGGGTATGGGCTCATTTTTCAGTCTTTCTGTACAGTTCCCTACGGCAAAGTTTTTTCCCACACCTAGTGGGATTAAAAGCTTGTCCCAGACCCTTTTATTCAGGAAAATCCCCAGGTGGGAAAGTGCACCGGAAGCTGACAACAACATACTCAATTTCTCATTTTGGTCCATTATGGGTGGTGGCAGCAGTCGCTTTACTCCCATCCCCCTACGGCAAAGTTCTTAACCGCAGGTAGTTAGATTGAAAGCTATTATCCGTATCTTCAACTCGTATCAATCCCTGGGTGGGAAAGTGCACCTGAAGACTTCACTGGCCATCCAAAGTCTGAGGTACCTATACAGTTATGGGTATGGGCTCATTTTTCAGTCTTTCTGTACAGTTCCCTACGGCAAAGTTTTTTCCCACACCTAGTGGGATTAAAAGCTTGTCCCAGACCCTTTTATTCATGAAAATCCCCAGGTGGGAAAGTGCACCGGAAGCTGACAACAACATACTCAATTTCTCATTTTGGTCCATTATGGGTGGTGGCAGCAGTCGCTTTACTCCCATCCCCCTACGGCAAAGTTCTTTACCGCAGGTAGTTAGATTGAAAGCTATTATCCGTATCTTCAACTCGTATCAATCCCTGGGTGGGAAAGTGCACCTGAAGACTTCACTGGCCATCCAAAGTCTGAGGTACCTATACAGTTATGGGTATGGGCTCATTTTTCAGTCTTTCTGTACAGTTCCCTACGGCAAAGTTTTTTCCCACACGTGGTGATGTTGTTTTTTTTTCGTGTCCAACGTACATTCTTTCGGAAGGCCTCGCAAGCTTCATACGGTAAAGTTCGCCACCGGACATGGCTCAACTGGAAGGTAATAAATCAGAGCAGGGACCACTGAAATGATGTTTTTGGGGTTAAAACCTTCTGGGAATTGAATCCCACCTACACTTTATCAATAGCACCCAAATATCAAAGAAAAATTCCTTGGCTCTAACTCCAAATACGGACAATTTTATGTTAAGGGGGTCCTGAAATCTTTCGAAAGCTTCCGATGTGCTATCTTTTAAGGTTTATGTACCCTTCTGTAGCCATTTTTGTACGAACTTTTCAAACTTCAATTGTATCAAAACTACAGATATAATGAATAATAGAGATAGGCCATTTTGTACATATTCCAAGGGGAAACTTGATGCAAAGCATTATTTTTTACTGTTCCATTGCATTTAATAGAAAAAGAGGACTTTGTGGCAAATAAATCAAGATTTTTATAGAAAATCCACAGCCTTTATCCTTGTACTCTCATATTTGGTAATTTGATGACTGAAAGATATAGGATTATTGCATGCAGTGCTAGCATTGATTTCCTTAAAACAAGTTTATAAATGTAGTTATTGGTTAAGACAAGTATAAATATGGCCAAAATCAAGTACACCTTTTAGGGTGCGTTCGACTTTAGTGACTCAGCACGAGGTGTTTTGGAATTTACAGGTTACTTAGAACTTTTTGTAAAAAATAAACACTAGCACATCATAGACAATCAAGTGAGTAATTTATGTTTCAAATTTTATAACAAAAATCTCTGTATTAAAGGCTGTGGATTTTCTATAAAAATCTTGATTTACTTGCCACAAAGTCCTCTTTTTCTATCAAATGCAATGAAACAGTAAAAAATAATGCTTTGCATCAAGTTTCCCCTTGGAACATGTACTAAATGGCCTATCTCTATTATTTATTATATCTTTAGTTATGATACAATTGAGGTTTGAAAAATTCGTACAAAAATGGCTACAGAAGGGTACATAAACCTTAACCTTTTCTAATTAACCGGACCAAATCACTACTTTACTTTAAAATTCATGACCCAATTTTTTTTTTACAATGTGCTTTAATCCCCCTTACTTGCTATTTGAGGCATAAAACATGAAGAAATACATTTGGAAGGGGTATAAAAAAAAATGACAAATAACACACTGTCCACACTAAGGACTATATTCGTACTCGGACCATTTGAGGATGCCGATTGTATAGAAAGCCAGTTTATAATAATTCTTTCGAACATAAGATATTTCTTATTTCGTTTATTTGAAAGCTTATACATTTTACACAGGAACGAGTTTAAGTCAACTCACATTAAATAGTTATTCTATGCTACGCATACAACAGTAAAGACCGTAAGGCAGCAACCATTTGATTTTCTGGGGGGGGGGATTTTTTTTCTGGACACATTTTTTTAACAATCTATTTTTTTTTGGCGAGAAGTCGAAAACAATTTTTTTCATTCAATTTTAGCATTACATATAGTGGCAGCTGAGGGTGAAACAAACAATTTTTTTTTTGTTGTTTGCAAAAACGTATCCGTGTTTTTGACATAATTTCTTAAAATAGAAAACGTTGACGGAAAAATAGAAAACTAGACTGTTAATATGAAAATGCCAATTTAATGACTTGTGCAAAGATATAGTTATAATAAATAATTATAATGTGATTAGAAAACGTTATGACAGATGACCCAATATGATATCAGTCCTGTGATAAGATATCTGTTTTTACATGGAAGAAGATACTAGTAAGAGCATTTAACATTAGTTTCAACATATATTTCGACTGTAACTCCCAATTCGTATAAAACAAGAAATTGATATGCATCGTCTTATATTTAATTAACTCGATTGTAATATGCATTTACACTCCAACAATCAATCACTTTGTTTGACAAATTACCAAAACTCTAATTGATGGCTATTTGGTGTCTCTTTCTGCTTCAATCACGTTTTTGATGTGATCACGTCGTTGATAACTATTCATTAAATACAGGAAGTATACATATATGAACAATCAAGTATATTATATATATGATAGTTTATTTAATCAATGTTTAGCTGAAGATCTAGAGAAGTTACTGTTTTCTGGAAAGATGCAAAATAACAAACATCCGAAAGTGTGGTGTTCATATTGTTAAAATATATACAGAAACATTGTATTCGCCAGGAACAAGATTTCATTATAAAGGAGAGCTCTTAAAGTATTTGTTTATATGTTCTGAAGCTTAGCTGACAACTGATCTTTTATCTTAAAACTGCATTATTCTACTAGCCGTTTGATAAATGTTGCAATACACAAATGATAGGGCTTTGATATGCAAGTTAACAACTGCAGTAATGGTGTTTGGAATGGTTATTGTATAATGCAACATATAACTATATCAATAAGGTTGTACAGTTTAAGAAACTGATTCAAACATGCAATAGTTGTTGTTCAACTAAACATATATAATGTTGTAATAATTGCAATGTGTTAAACGGATTTCGTTTGTTAGTCTGACAATACAAATGATACAGTAATAAATATGTATACAAGTTAAACATGCAAACTCGTAGCTTATAAAGTAATCGTTGAAGGTAAACTTTAGGTATAATCTAAATAAGATACAAATGTCAGTATACAAAATCTTTCGACTATTTCTTTTGATATAATGTAATGTGCATCTCTGGATGTTTAGATGATTAGATGATTAGATCTTGATAATAATACCATCTGAAAGATTTGTTAAGGAATATGTGTGATTTGTTCCTTTTAAAGTATTTACTTTAACAATATTTATGATTAAATATACCTAAACTACAGGAAATTAACGATAAAATTTCACACCAATCACTACTTGAAGGAAAATCATGAATATTTCTTTATTTAAGTTCAGCTATGAGTGCTGAATAGTATTTCTCTCAGATAGATATTATTCATTTATATATACAAGGATGGATCGAATGTAAATACAATAATAACCCAAAAAAGGGAGATTTAAAAAAACATCAGAAAAATACTTTAACCTTGAACAAAATGGCGTTAAATAAAACAATGTATACAGGCACATGTAAATATAGAAAAATAACTGTACGAGGTACATGGAGTACGAAAATACTTTTTACAAAATAAACACAGGCACTCGTCTCAGAAAAAAAACTTCCTATATACCTTTATATAACACAAGGTACTTAACTCGCGATTTAGAAAAATGTCAGAAGGTGACGAAATTCCGTTATATGCCGATTTCTCGGCTGTCAACCCCACTAAAACTTGTTATGTCGTAAATCTTAATTGATTTATCTTCACAACGGTGTATAACACGCCTACTTTTGTTGTCGGAATCATCCGTAACAGTCCTACCCAAGTATGTCAATCGTAATTATTTCGTCTACCTACACAAAATTGGCAATAAACGTCTCGCAGTAAATGATTAATTATACAAACTGTTTCAGAAAAAACTGTTATTTTTTGTCTGAATAGAACTTATCCCCCAGTTTGTAAAATTGTATTAGATACCTTGAAAAAAACCCTCACAAGTGTTATTTGTGGTATGTCTAATAAGTTTCGAGTTTCCTTTTTTAGATACAAATTTTCCCAAGACGTCAATGTTATTCAGACTCTCTCTTGACTTAACGTATAAAAATGAAAGATTAGATAACTCCGATAATCATTTAGACTTTCCAATAACATTGACCAATCGGAAACCGAGATATATAAGGAGACGTGACGCGTTTATGGACAATTCTTCAGCGGTTGGCAAAATTATTACGATTGACATACTTTGGTAGGATTGCTTCGGATGATTCCGACAACAAATGTAGGCATGTTATACACCATTGTAAAGATAAATCAATTTATAATGGGGTTGACAGACTAGAAAGCAGACATATAACGGAATTTCGTCACCGCCTGACATTTTTCTAAAATGCAAGTTAAGTACCTTGTGTTATATAAAGGTATATAGGGGAAAAAAATTCTGAGACGAGTGCCTGTGAAAATAAATACATTTTTTATGTCCATAGATCGTAAACAGAAGTTAACAAATATAGTTCCACTAAATCAAAGTCGATTAATATTAAAAATAGTGAGACCTAGATATAACACAAAATAGGTTAAATGGAATAACAAAAATAACATGTACATTTTTAGCAGAATAGTGTCTTGAATTTGCCCTGCTTAAAAACGACTTTTTATTACACAATGGGTCGCGCCTATCCATCTGCAACTCTCCTAAACTAGTGAATACATTTTATTCTAATTTTGCTTTTTATCATAAACATTTCTGACGTCTCCAAAACAAGTCAACTTGAGAACAGAAATTGGGAATGTGTCAAAGAGACAACTCAACTAAAGATCGGAAGTATGTTGTATAAAAACTTGTGTAACTCGTTTTGCTTAACTTTGACTAAATTGAATTTTTCAAACAGAAAATTATCAATAAAATCCGTAATTGCACTGTTAAACATACTAGTATTGTTATTGTCAGATTGTCTTGTAGAATTATGTTGTACACCACATACATACAATTAATTGGCAATTAAATAAACGTACAAACTTATTTAAAATGCCCTTTAAATGTCTTTTTTGGGTGTTTTTTTTTGTCGTTTCGTTTCTTTCTCATTGACATATTCCTCAAAGATTAGTATTTACAAAACCTTGCAATAGAGGAGCGAAAGATACCAGAAGTACATTAAAACTCATAACTCTAAAAGTAATTGACAACGCAATTGCTCAAAAGAACAAGATGAGCAGACAAACGATAAAAAACAAAACACAAAAAAAAAAAGACTAAGTAACACGAACCACTGAAAACGGGGTTATCTCAGGTACTCCAGAATGATTTCATATCATTATTTACTTGCTACTCAGAAGGAAGTTTTTGAATCAAGAGTTCCAAATGGTGAAGTTGATCCATCCCTTCGTAAATTTTACGGACGCCATTACGAGTAAGTTGACCGTTTTGAATATCTGTTTCACAGATGATATCAGATATGTGTCTCGTGTCATGACTACAATTCCGTTCACTTTTCACGAAAGTATACTATTTACCGGATTTGTAATACCATGAGCAACACGACGGGTATCACATGTGAAGCATTATCTGATTACTCTTCCGGAGCACCTGATATCACCCCCAGTTTTCGTGTTCGTGTTAAGACTTCTGTGTTGTCAAGTGTACTATTATTTGTCTGTTTGTCTTTTTCTTGTTAAGTCATGGCGTTGTCAGTTTATTTTTGATCTATGAATTTGAATGTCCATCTGGTATCTTTCGCCCCTCTTTTATACCATTATATCATGTGTTTTGAAAACCATCTTGTTTGTTTTTTAACTTTTGTTCATGACGAGTGACATGTAATGGATTTAAGTTGTATACATGTAGTTCATGTTAAATTCATATCTTCAAACTTAAAAATTGTTACAGCGTTACGATATCAGTACTAGTGTAATAATGCTTCGGAATGAAAATCGTAGTACCTTGTGTCTGTGCTCTTTTATTAACAAGAGTTTATTTGACTTGTAATAAGTCACCAATATTATTTGGTCAGATCCTACGTGTACTTATTCTTCTCAAATTGTAAATCAATATTGCCTGTTGGTGTACTTTTACGGCAATCTATGGAGTATCAGTGTAGATCTTAACGGGGGTTTCTGGATCTAGAATAATCAACTTGTATCTATGGGAGAAAGCTGGTTAGTGATCTTTAAATGTTGTAAGAATACAAGCTAAAACGTAAAAACATGTGAACAGTACACACATTTTAAAATGATTAGCGTTGATGAATGATAAAGAAGACCCATTTGTGGCCTTCGTCTGTTTTCTGCTCTTTGGTCGGGTTGTTGTCTCTTTGACACGTTCCTGATCTTCATTTCCAATTTTATGTACATGTAATTCTTTTGTTAAAATTCTAATCTTATTGACAAACTTTTTCAGTGTTATAATATATTTTGATTGCTTCATTGTGTATCATACCATATTTTCTACTGTGTACTCTAACTGAACACTATATCGTGTATATCTTTCTATAACGACAGAAAAATTTAGAAAGCAAGTTACGTGTATATGTTTTTTGTTTTAAAGTATGTTTCTAAATTTGATAGATAAAAACCGTTGAGATGACCTTTAATTCTTATCGACATTATTCTGTTGTTTGTCAGTTAAAAGATATCTACAATGTACATTTGATTTGAATAGTTAAGTGTTATGTATTATTCTTAAAATTACTTCCGGGTTATTTTATCAAGGTACTATATATTCTACGTGCGAGGTATGTAAGTATACTAACTAATATTCAACCAGTTTTGCCAACAAAAAAATAGCTCTCGTTTTATACATTATACCTTTTTTTTAAATTATTATTACTAGTATATTTTTTTTAAGGTTTTAAAGGTAAATATAACTAACATAATACAAAATAAAATTTCCCAGACTCGGGTTTAGGTCTAAGAATGAGTAAACTTATATTATTTGATTTACTAGATACATAAAGATAAAATAGTTTCATGAAGTGGCTTCATCAAGTAGAAATCTATTGATTTTCAATAAATTGATTAAAAAATTCAGACGGTTATATTTTTTATTTTATTTTGCGGCGACATTTTATACATGTTATATTGCAAAGATATAATTTTTCACTTCCTGTAATATGTTAATTCTAGCATTATATTTGTTTGATATTTTTTTTAAATTTTGACATTTGATTAACAGATAGTTCAGGTTGAACAATCTGCATTCGATGTGAGATTATTTTATTTGTGTTACTTAACCACAAAATTAAATAGTGGTGACTATTAAAGCGTTAAGTATTATAAATGAATATTTATTGTGAATCATATATCCTGATTTTTTTAAACTCACTCAATTGTAAAGAATCGATGACTAAAAAGGTATAAGTAAATGCTCGGTAATTATAAAACGGACGGTAGTTTTATATCTGTTTTATACCTATGCTGTAAATGATCGATAACTTAAACTCCTATTATACAGCTTTATATGCATATCCAGTTTTAGCATAAAATTCCTCTTCTCTCCCCAAATATTTGTCATTGATTTCGCTTTGGGATATACTCATTGTAGCTCAAATGCACAAGAAGACTACTCAATAACAATTGCAATTATAATTGTTAACATTTAGAATAGATCTACATAATATGTATACTATTTTATTATAAATGTTCCCCTGAACGATAAACAACGTCTCATAATAGAAATAATACGAGGAGTGTCATTAGTTGCGTTCGTCTCTTATAGACTCATCAGGAATGCTTGATAAAATACAATGGTTATGATAATTCATGTCAATTCAAAAGTGCTTAATACTGTGTTGATGATACCTTCGGTGATGAGTCTTCCTCCAACGGTTGCATCGACCCAGTGGTTGAGAGAGAGCCTTATGATTTTGTCAGCCAGATGTGCGTTTCGTCTACAAACAGCTCTTTGGTGACTCTCGAAACAAAATTGAGAATTTAATTATAATAATGCATGCCAATACAGAAGTGCAGGCTATTTGGCTGGTGAAACCCTTGGAGAGGATACCTCAACCAGCATACGCATCGAAAAATAGATGTGAAAGATAATAAGGTTATAATTCATTTAGCCATACTGGCGTTTCGTCTACAAAAGACTCACCAGTGAAGCTTGCATTAATCAAATGAAAGGACCAAATAAGGTTGAAATGCATTGATTATGAATACCAAAAATGCTGAAAGGTTTTGTCAAATATTGCTTACCTGTACAATTCACAGTTGCATAATCATTTAACGTGAAAGATGACAAATGTTGACTTCTGTCTTGGGTATACCCTTGGGCGAAAAGCTCCATTAAAGCGGTTTTAAACAAAAACTATCAAAGATACTAGGAGAATAATTTTGTACGTAAAACAGCTCTTTCGTCTGTTTGATTGATTGATTTGTTGGTTGCTTAACGTCCAGTGGCAAACATTTCATGTGTAATCAGGATGACTATAGTCTGTTTGTAGCAGGCATTTAAAATTTATTTTACAAGTATGTTATGTAATTTATAGTTAACATGAATATAAAAAGACCGTAATGGTTGATGTAAGTTTACATGATTGTAATCGTTATAATGAAAAAAAAACTC
>NW_027268796.1:0-31604 GCF_963676685.1 Mytilus edulis | reverse complement strand
GATACTAAGTTGTTAACAGAAATACTTTGTGGTGAAAGAAATATACACATACTTTGTAAGCAACTGGGATTCTAAGTATTATCATCACAACTTTGGACAGCCTTGGTTTTCTTGAGATACACATCAACACTACTTCAAGACTGGAAGTGCAAAACTATTCTACCTACATATACCCAGATATGATAAATTAATGTATTGCCATAAATAGTTTGGAAGGCTTTGTCTTCATGAGGTTCATATTATTTGAACCTAAAGTATAGACCAATTAAATTTTCATACATACTGTAAATCGATGCCTCGTGTAGAGAGTGCTACGGTCACTGCAAGATAAGAACCATTGTAACAGCTCTTTGAAGGGTCCATATCCAATTAACCTTCATTTTCCATTTGCAGTCCAAATTGCCTCGAACTTTCAAATCGGTCTACATTAAGGTCCAAAGGGTCCAAAATTAAACTTAGTTTGATTTTTACAAAAATTGCATTCTTGGGGTTCTTTGATATGCTGAATCTAAACATGTACTTTGATTTTTGATTATGGGCCCAGTTTTCAAGATGGTCCAAATCGGGGTCCAAAATTTAACTTTATTTGATTTTAACAAAAATTGAATATATGGGGTTCTTCAATATGCTGAATCTAATCATGTATTTAGATTTTTAATATTTGGTCCTGGTTATCAAATTGGTCCACATTGAGGTCTAAAAGGTCTAAAATTGACATTATTTGATTTCATCAAAAATTGAATTCTTGGGGTTCTATGATATGCTGAATCTAACCTTGTATTTAGATTTTGGATATTGGACCATAGACCACATTCATTTGGTATATATTACAGCTAGGACCTTGGTACTCGTTTAATACATATACATGTACATCTATTGGGAAATATAAATTGACATCAGATTTACACTCAGGGATTTGTGTAACGTAGTAGCATATTAATTTTGTGTTTCTATTTTTTTGGAGGTCAAACGACCCCGATGACTTCCGTACACTATATTCAAAATTAATGGCAAATCATCGGCACAGACCTGTCTAGTGTACAGTCAAGCTATATTTTTATCTATTGTGGTCTATTAGACAGATATTGGTAAATTTATTTTTTCACAAGGGCAAATAAATACACATTTGATATTTGATTATCAAAAACATCTTCAAATACAGCAAATATGACATGTTGACATGTTGCCACACATTAAAAAATGTTTTTGAAAATTGCTTTACACCTTTTGGGAAAATATTGTGTACGCGTTTTTCCAAGGGCAACTAATCTAAACGAACGACCATTCTGCACCTGAACAACCGCTACGGTAAACCGTCAACAAAAAGATGCAAACAATTAAATCATTGAACACTGTCATCCTGAAGAATATACTACACTGTCAGTATACAGGACACCAATGTCATTGTGATTTGCACATCTTAAAATTTTTAATTATGTTTTATATAGTTTTGTCTGATTGTAGAATATTCTGTACAAAATACCGTCAGACATAGTGAAAAAAATATATGATAGGATATGTCTAAGGCGTTACGCGCGATATGTTCGTACATGTAAGCGTAACACAACGTCGCGAATATTTCGTAACGTTCAAACCGAAAATTCGACTGAAACGTTGTTTTTAAGCAAGTGCGACATTCTTGTAAGACTCGGCAAAATCGACGGTGCTTTTTAACTACTTATCGAAAATTGATGTATTTCAGTTTTTTGAAAATTTAGAAAAATAACATTTTAAAAAATCATAAATTCTACCATTATAAGAGCAGTGATAAGCAAACAATGGACGTAAATTTGAGTTGAGTTCGTTTTTAAGTTAAAAAATGGCGGTGCGACAAACTTGTAAGCCTTTGAAAAATCGCTCATAAATTACCATATATCATGTTTCAGGATATTTGTCTTTAAATTCATAAAATTAAGCAAATTAACATTGATGTAGTAAATACAAATACTACACTTTTTTCATTTTAGATAAATATTTTTTGATTCTCAAATCTGGAATCCCAATTTTTTTTCCCGCGGGACAGATTTGCCCTTTTAGTATTGAACGCGTTTTTTTTTCTATGACGTCATCATAACGTCATAAAAATGCATAAAGGAATGGAGGAACTATTCTGTTTAATAATGGAAAAACACGTTTTTCAAAATATTAAATAGTTTTGACGAAAATCATAGTTTAGTGGTTACAATAACTGAAATATGTTACGCGGGACAACCTAAAAATAGCCGTTTTTTTTAAATGAAGTTTCAACAATTATTTTATTTGTTTTTTATTTTAAAAAATCGTTATTTTTTAAAATACGTACAATGAGGGGGAGGACAGGGGTAAGGGAGACAAGGAGAAAGGGGGTAGGAGAAAGGAGAAAGGGGGTGGGAGAAAGGAGAAATGGGTAGGAGAAAGGAGAGGAAGGCTGGGAGAAAGGAGAAAAAGTTGGACAAAAAAATAAAATATGACAAAATAAAATATCTCTCTTTTTTCCGGTAAATTAAAAAAAAAATAAGGAGAAGAGGGGTAGGAGAAAGGAGAAGAGGGGTGGAAGAAGGGAGAAGGGTACCCCCTGTCCTCCCCCTCTACAATAGCAACTACTCAGAAGTTTTATAAATATTTTTCTCTAATTTTTAGTCAATTTATCCCTTTCTAGTGCACCCATTGTATAAAAAAAATCCACGTGTGCTTCGTTTGATCTCAGTTCTTCATTGGTTAAAATCCGATTATGACGTCGAATTTTCTTGTTTTCCTCCGAATTTCCTATTGTGACGGCATGAAAAAAAGGCGACCATGCCTGATGACATCACATAGAAAGAACACATCTTTTTGCAGATCAGTCGCAAAGAAGGAATAAGTTTGCCTGCGTATTGTTAGAAAATCATTAGATAAACAGATTCCACCACCAAATCTCGTGTAATACGATATTTATCCACTCTCGACAGTTAAATTTTAAATATTTCTTCTTCCGAATACGGGAGTAGACTCCTAGGTAGGAGTGTAAAACGCTCGGCGAGTCTCGGGTTTAGTCGCACACCAGTCGTGTCCAATCCGGATCTCAAAAACCGATTCCGATATGCAGTTTATTGTATAATAGATACGTCAGCAAAACCAGTGTACACATCATGCACATATTTAATGGATTTGTCATAAGGCGCTAACAACAAAACGCAACGATAAGAATAGGAAACACAACCATAAAAATAATTATGGAGGAATGGTGAGACAGTGGCGGACCCCTCCCCCCCGTATTTTCCACCTTTACCAGATGAACCACTTCAGTTGGAAAATCCTCTTGAAGTGTAGAATCCCTTATTGTTGATTATTCACTATTGCCGTATTGGAGGGGGAGGACAGGCGTAAGGGAGACGGGGAGAAAGGGGGTAGGAGAAAGGAGAAAGGGGGTGGGAGAAAGGGGGTAGGAGAAAGGAGAGGAAGGCTGGGAGAAAGGAGAAAAAATAAAATATCTCCTTTTAAAATTTTTTCTTATATTTCAAGAAAAAATATCTCAAAAGGAGATGTTTTATTCTAATGGGAGAAAGGAGAACAGGGGTAGGAGAAAGGAGAAGATGGGTGGGAGAAGGGAGAAGGGTACCCCCCTGTCCTCCCCCTCGTATTGGGCTATTCCAGAAATAATCCATACCCCCTATAGTCCAAATAATTATGACGTCTTAAAAGGCTATTATAATTTTTTTCTTTGACGCCTTACATCGACGACGTTAATGTAAGGCGTCAAAGAAAAAAATTATAATAGCCTTTCAAGACGTCATAATTATTTGGACTAACCCCCCTATAGAAGGTTAAGGATTTCCAGAAAAAAAATCTGTTAAAATCTCAGATTTTCAAGAAAATATTCTGTAAGTTGTCAATAATTTCCAGATTATTTCAAAAATTCTAAAAAATATTCCAGGAAAAAAATGAGAATAATACTAAAAATTCCAAGAAAATATCCTGTGGAAATAAATATTTCCAGACAAATTTAATTTCCAACAGAAAAATTCCAGATAAACAATTTTCATGAAACATATAAGTTTTAATATTG
Organism: Mytilus edulis; assembly: GCF_963676685.1. Lineage (NCBI taxonomy): Eukaryota > Metazoa > Mollusca > Bivalvia > Mytilida > Mytilidae > Mytilus > Mytilus edulis. Next base: position 27,580 of record NW_027268796.1, on the reverse strand, counting down.
TTTTTTGTGTGTCATACATGTAGATGATTAGATCAAACTGGCATTCATTCAGTGTATGGCAGCTGTATGCTTACTTGTTTTTGTTTAAATGTCTTTGTGATCAAGTTCATCCATTTCAAATGTACAATCATTCAATGGATAATTTATCTTGGGTCTTTTTATATTGTTATGATACATTACGGTCTCTGGTAAGGGTGAAGGTTGGCTCCTGTTGTAATGTTTAAAACACTACATTTTTTTATGCACCTTTTCTAAATCAGATGCCATTGACATTGTTCAGTGGTTGTCATTTGTTGGTGTAGTAACTTGTTCATGTTTCTGGTTTCTTTTTTTTTCATATAGATTCCACAGTTGGTTTTCTGTTATTTTTGGGGCCCATTATAACTTGTTGCTTGGTGTGAGCCAAGGCTCCATGTTTTTGACCTATACCTGTTAACTTTTTATGCGCTGTGATTTGGGTTGAGAGATGTCTCATTGGTATTCTTACCACATCTTCTTGTTTATACATGTAGGACTCTAAAGTGCGATGGTACTCTAAAGTGCGATGGTCACGCTAAAGTGCAATGGTCTACGCTAAAGTATGACGGTGTCTCACGCTAAAGTGCAATGTTTGTTTGTTCCCTAAAGTACGATGGTACAGCACGCTAAAGCGCGATGGAACAAAAGAGAAAGATTCAAGGGCACTAATGTCAAAAACAAGTCTTTTTGCGAAATCTAGTTTGCAATGATTCAACATATATACAACTTAGATTGACAACTAATACAAATAAATTTTGGAAAATCACTTGGATCATTTTGAATATCAATGTTTAGTGAGAGTTTAATGTCTCTAGCATATTTTGATTTTTCGTATTATAGGTGGTGAGCAGTTCTCTTTTCTGTAGTTCCACATAAACGACAGTTATAGTCTGGGTCCATTTTTTACCATATCTGTTGACAAAAAAAGACTATTTTGGATTTGTTTTAAAGGGTTGAAGGGTAGAAAAAGCACATCATAAGTTGTGATTGAAAGTTGTTTGTCTTACGTCCAGTGGCATGTATTTCATTCATATTTCGGGACTGTACATATTGAAAATTGAGCCGATTTAATCAAGATTTAAAAAAAGACAATTTTATTATAGAGCAATTATAAGACTTACAAATGTACTCCAAATCCAGGGCTGGTTTAACACCATGTTAAATAAGGCTTTACGTATATTATTATATACAGTGGCGGATCCAGAGGGGGGTTCCGGGGGTGCGCACCCCCCTTTATTTTGGCAGATCAATGCATTTGAATCGGGACATATGTTTTGCACCCCCCCTTTGCCCTGGGCTAGCACCCCCCCTTTCGAAAATTCCTGCATCCGCCACTGATATATGAAATATCCTGACTGCCAAATATACATCACTGATTTCTGATTTCATGGACATGTATATGTTAAGTGCACTGTAAAACAGTTTCAGTTTACGTTTTTGAAATAGACATTAAACCTTGTTTTTTAAGTGCATATATAAAGTATAAGATTTACAGTAGAAGTTGATAACTTTAAGATTTGTCCTTGTGAGAAAACAATACTCGGGTCATAAAGACTTTTTTTAAATCTTGGCTAGTATATATATTGGCATAGTCATACATGTTCAAATGATAAAATACTGACCATGGCTTTATATGATCGGAAAGGTCTTTCAATTGCGGGTAGACATGAAGTTTTTATATTCACAATTAAAAAGATATTAACCAACATTATATAAATAGCTACACAACGAAGTGAGATCTCTGTTTTCTTCTTCTGTATTTTGTTGATGTTGGTACTTGTTCGATTAATTTTCGTATTTTAAACTGGAAATTTCTACTTTCCAGGGTTATCCAGTACCTTAACTATATAGACTACTCGAAACTTCACAGTAATTATTTTTATCAAATATATTTATTTTTAACCGGCGGTAACCGGAACACACCTTAATTACGATTTAAACTTAACCCACAAACTAATGAAATATTGTCACTCACCACTTCAAAACGTTGTAGTATTCAAAGTTCTCGTCCGATTTTCTTGTTTTGTACATCAGTCGATTTGTTTTGAAAAATTGAATAATTCTGAAAGACCACAGACGAGATTGAAATAAACAAAGGGGTTTCCGACAGGTATTAGAGATAACCTTTCGCAATAAAAACCACGTGATGATAAGAAGTATGTCTGGTCAATTTAGGACGGCGGCATCGCACATGGTCACAAAGGGCTATTAACGATAACATACTAATTAGTCAGTTTCCATATCTTTTCTACAGAGCTCCCCGGGTTATAAATAAGTGCTAACAAATCGTTGTAGTTCCTGTCAATATAATACTTCCATGGTTCAACATAAATAGATTGTTATATTGGTTATCAAAATCAGCTAGTGGCAAAATCTTCTGAGTTTTGAATTTTATAAGCTCCAGACATCCCCCCCTTTTTTTTGTAAAACAAAATTTTTGTTTAGTATGTATGTTATCTTTATATTTATATTATAAAATCTTCAATATAAATTTGAATAAGAAATGACTGATTTTCTACAAAAAAAAATTGTATACTGGAATGAAATTTGAGAAGTTATCAAAGGAGTACATGTAGGTTCAGTAAGACCCCTTTTTGGCTCCAAAATTAAGCAGCTTTGCAAAATTGAGCAAATGTAATCTTTTAGCTATTTTTTGGAAAGTAGAATGCTTCTGCTACATAAATATGTGCTGTTTTTGACAATACAATGTACATATATCGTGTACTAGCATCATAAAGTCATGCTAAATTACTGAAATCTTCACAATTATAGCATTTTAGTTAAATTTTAGACAGTTTCCGTCTAAAGCTTAGATAATGCAGCCTCTAATGAAGAGAAGTTATGTATACAGCATTACGGGTAACGAGGGTAAAGGGGCGAGTTTCTTCATATTTTGGCTTGGTAAATATGAATGTCATGTGAATATTCTGAGACATTTATTCAGGAGATTAAATATTTTCTTTGGTAATATCTTCTGACATCAGACTCGGACTTCTCTTGAACTGAATTTTAAATGTGCGTATTGTAAAGTGGCCGCATTCGTGTTCATTCATAATATTAAAATGTAAGTTGTATTTGATGATAATACATAACATATACATGATATATAAAGGTTGAGGATGAACACGGATGCGGCCACTTTCATTTTTGACGAAAACCATCTTAAAAGTGACGTTTTTTGGCATATTTGTTAGATTTTTAACCGGATTTTTGTGACAAAAATGTCGGTTATTGATTTGGGGATGTACGGCGGGCGGGCGGCGGGCGGGCGGCAATCAAATGTTGTCCGTGCATTAACTCATGAACCGTTCAATCAAAGCTTTTAAAATTTTAATATGTTGTTACTGACAACTAAATGAAGGTCAAGTTCAATAATGGCGATTTTGACTTTTACCGTTCAGGAGTTATGGTTCTTGAAAGATTGAAAAATGAAGTTTCCAGTCGTGTCCGTGCATTTACGCATGAACTGTTCTACTAAAGCTTCCCAAATTTTAATATGTTGTTACTGATGACAAAATGGAGGTCATGTTTAATAATGACGATTTTGACTTTTACCGTTCAGGAGTTATGGTTCTTAAAAGATTGAAAAATGGAGTTTCCAGTTGTGTCCGTGCATTTACGCATGAACTGTTCTACCAAAGTTTCCCAAATTTTAATATGTTGTTACTTATGACAAAATAGAGGTCATGTTCAATAATGGCGATTTTGACTTTTACTGTTCAGGAGTTATGGTTCTTGAAAGATTGAAAAATGGTGTTTCCAGTCGTGTCCATGCATTTTCTCATGAACCATTCAACCAAAGCTTTTGAAATTTTTATATGTTGTTACTGATGACAAAATGGAGGTCAAGTTTAATAATAAGGATTTTGACTTTTACCGTTCAGGAGTTATGGTTCTTGAAAGATTGAAAAATGGAGTTTCCAGTCGTGTCCCTGCATTTACGCATGAACTGTTCTACCAAAGCTTCCCAAATTTTAATATGTTGTTACTGATGACAAAATAGAGGTCAAGTTCAATAAAGACGATTTTGACTTTTACCGTTCAGGAGTTATGGTTCTTGAAAGATTGAAAAATGGTGTTTCCAGTCGTGTCCGTGCATTTTCTCATGAACCATTCAACCAAAGCTTTTGAAATTTTTATATGTTGTTACTGATGGCAAAATAGAGGTCAAGTTCAGTAATGATGATTTTGACTTTTACCGTTCAGGAGTTATGGTTCTTGAAAGATTGTAAAATGGCGTTTCCATTCACGTTGTTGCATTTACTCATGAACCATTCAATCTAAGCTTTTCAAATTTTTATATGTTGATACTGATGACAAAATGGAGGTCAAATTTGATGTTGACAATTTTCACTTTCACCATTCATCAGTAATGGTTCTTGTGATATTGCCAGGACACAAATAAATATTAATAAATCCGGTTTGCTGTCGTTGTGACAGCCTCTTGTTCATATTTAAGCTTCAATCGGAGCGTTTTTAATGACTGATCATTTAAATCTTTTACATAAACTAATCGAATCAATTGAAATATACACTTAAGTGTTTAAAAAGTGTCCTAAATATCTCGTTAGATGAAACTGAAATTTGGGGCCAAAATCGGCCCTTACCGGACCTACTCCTTTAATGTTCTCATACCACAGTCACAATTTGAAAATGTTTTCTCCAAATACAAATGGTTTTTAAAAAAATTATAAATTAGTTCACAATACATTACAAAATAAATGTGTCTCTAATCTCATATAATTTCCTGTACATGCAGTTTTACAATTTTCTATTTGTCGCCTGCAACTAAAGTGGCCAAATCTAGACATCTAACAATCCTTCTTTGGGGAACGATTTATATAATTTCTTATTGTTTTCAAATTCCTGTATTTCTTTACATGTTATAATTTCCTAAAACATCATGAAATTAAAGAAAATTACAAAACTTTTAAACAATTGTTAAACTCTAAATTTGTATAATATGAATGACATTTGATTTTTTAAATGTATACATGTTTAACATTTTTAAAGTTAAGATAAGTTATGGAACTGAAAGATGATACATTATGTATATATATTCAAAACATATTCATATAATAGATGTAATCATATTAATCCACTTAGACAAATAGAGTCAATGTATTATAATGATTGATAAATAAACGGAAAAAATAACAATTTAAATAATAAAAAAATAAACTTTTCTAATTTTAAAACTGAGACTAAATATTTATTTTTGCAGAGCAAGGGATTATGGATACATAGTTCCTAGTATTTATCTCCTTTGTCTTATAACATGTGGTTCAAGTATTTGCATGTAGTATATTATGATATAATTAAAGTCCACAGAAATGGCCATGTGTTCACAGTGGGACTTCTTTAAAGCTTTTTAATTACTGATTGTTTGTCAACTAGATGGCTAGATAAAATAATCTTCAACCTCAACAACTATGAAAAGCAGTAGGTCCTGGTGTGTGGTTTCTCACAAATTTCAATACAAACATACTTGTAGAGAACATAAATCATTGTAAATAAAACCCTATAAATCCAGATAGTGAACTATGATTTTGTTTTTATTTTAAAACCATTAAAACACTGACTTGTAAATAGTTGTAAAAATCTTGATTTGTTATCAACATCCAGTATTTTTACTTAGTCATTTCTTTTGATTCTTCATTTCTTAGTATGGATGTTTTGCATTTTTTATCATAAACCTTATAGCTGCATTAAAATATGACTCCTTCACAATAAAAAACAAACTTGAAACAAAAAGATAACTATGGGTCTATAATCAAGTTTGATTACAAAATCAAAAGTTAAATATAATTAGTGGAATTTGGATGTTAGAACCATTTGTTATGTTTATAAAGGTTTTTTTTTTATCATTTTTGTCATGAATAAATTATAATATACACAGTATTCATATCAATTTAATTTCACTTAGTTCTAGAAATGCAAGTTTCAAAATATTTTTTTTAATCACAGGCATTTATTTTCTGAGAATTTTTTCCCTTATGCCATGACCATAACCATGATAACACATGTTTTATGAAAATGCAAAAAAGCAAACAAGTTCTATAATACCAATATACTGATATACATGCATGTACATGTAACTTCCATGGTAAAAGAAAAGAGGGGGAAATATTATTATCTCAATCTCCAATTAGAAGTTGTGAATTGTCCCAATAAGATTACAAATGTAATAGTAAACATGTCATGTGGTGTTGAAAGTATGCATTTCTTTTGAAGTATTATCACTATCAATATCTACATGAATATCATATCCCCTGAATGTTATGTTAGAAGCTGAGGTACATGAACAAATGTACATTTTTTTATTTTTTTTTAGGTCCTATTGCAAACAATTTCAAATTTACAACTCTCAGACTTAATAGATATAGGAAGATGTGGTGTGAGTGCCAATGAGACAACTCTCCATACAAATAACAATTTAAAAAGTAAACCATTATAGGTTAAAGTACGGCCTTAAGTTCAGTACTGACAACTCTGGCTTACAACATGTATGGACACACTTTATACATGTAGTATTAAAATAATAAAATGTGGTATCATTTCCAAATTGCCAATAAGACTACTCTCCAATAGTTAAGATAATCATGCCATCTGCTGTGGGTATTTTTCAATTTTCACATCTTTTGATCCACTGGAAGGCGTCAAAGCAAAAGCTTAAAATAGCTTTCCTAGACATCATAATTATTTGTACTAACTCCCCACCAGAGATCAAAAGATACAAAATTAACCACTTAAGAATATCGTACAGCCTTCAACAACGAGCAAAAACCTATTAAACCACTTTAAATTTCTGGTACATTGTTTGTAAAGATACATAGGGCTTTAGAATTACCTAATGAACTACAGATATACATACAAGCACAAATTTATCTTAAGTTTACTGAAAGCGACTAGAATCCAGATTTTCCATGGAATTTTTAAACTTTTATTGTTGCCTTCTATAGGATGCTCTGGATTTCCAGAAATTTTCTAATAACAACAGCATAATTTTCCATGGAATATTTTAATTTATCTTTTTGCCTTCTATAGGACCGACATGGAATTCCAGATTTTTTTCTGAACCACATCCCAAATTTTCCATGGATTTTTTTCTGAACCCCATATACCTTCTATAGGGGGGGGTATGGATTATTTCTGGAATAGCCCATTCACTACATGTATCTGTAGCATTAACATCCTGACACAAATATGTGTGCAATACGCATTGCTGAAATGTGACGTTTTTCTCCTCAAAAGATGATATTGTTGTAACAAATCTGTGTTTATTTTTTTTATAGTTTATGAGCATGGCACCTACATCCCCATTTATCTTGTTTGAAGAAAAATTGATGGAAGTCATCAAAAAAACACCAAAGACATCACCCCTGGAGATATATATTTTAAAAATATATCTGGAAATGAAAACAGAAACTGACATTGTTCAGGTTTGTACTATAGTCATGATAGTAGGATATAGACTGTCTGATGGACATGCATGACAATTTTTTATACCCTGTAAGAATATAAGATGGTCCCAAATGTTTGTTTGTAGACTGTTAACATCATGTAAAAACTTGAAGGCATTATTTGACGTTTTTATACCCCATCAAATGAAGTTTGTGTGGGTATATAGGAATCACCTCTGTCTGTCTGTCTGTCTGTCCATCCGTCCTGCTCATTGTCCTGAGCAGAACTTTTGTACCTTAGTACCTACATTGTAGGATTATCAAACTTGGTATGTGGATGAATCATATACGGGAGGTGGATGTGTCACGAATGAAATTATGTCACAATGACCTTGACTTTGATCTTCATGATAGCAAAACGAAGATGATGTGTCACGTACCAAATTTAGGTCAATGTGACCCTTGACCTTCATGATAGTAAAATGTCATCCACTTTTTTCTTTATAATTTTTAAAGCTTTTCTTCTTCATGTTCTTCATGTCATAGCTTTTGTACTGTAGAGCCTAGGTGGTTGTATCATTGGCATAGCTTTTGTACTGTAGAGCCTAGGTGGTTGTATCATTGGAAGATGAACTTCTTGCGATATCAGATGTAAGTCTCATGACTTATAGGGTTAGGCAAGTGAGAGGGAAAAAGGGGTGGGGTATAGAGTTGTGCTCATAGTTTCAAGTTAGATTTAATATGGAACAAGAATTTCATTGCAGACTCAATACACATGATACATTTACAAGTTTAACTTCATACCCTTGGGAAGGAGATTTGAAAGAATTTTGACACGCATCTTCATCAGTGATATCTCACCCATTATTTCATGATGTTATTATTATACAATTTTATTTCTATCTATTATTCAATTTTCCGTATTTAGCGCCAAAGTTCGGGAGCGGAGTATCACTAATAAGCATCAGTTCACACAGATTTCTTGTTTTGCTCTTGCATACATATATTATTATTTAGTGTACAGTTTTGTAACTGCTGAATATTGATTTTCATGTGTGTTATCTTTAGGAAGTAGGAACCAAGTATGACAGTCCCCCTCTAGATGAGAAGGACAGTTGTGGACAGAATTCAAGGAAAAGGAAAGAAAAGAATAGACTTTACACCTGGATAAAAAATTTCATAACAAGAAAGACGTGTGCACCTGTGGAATCTTGTGAGTTTATGATGTTTATCATGTTTATATGCACATTGATTTAAGAATTGAATGCATATTTTTTGTACTTAATCGGCGTGTAAAAGCGTTGACCGAAGCACATTTTATATAAAGCGTGGAAGCGCTTCATACAAAAAATGTGTGCACGGTCAACGCTTTTACACGCCCATAAAATGCAAAATCTGCATTCAATTCTTAAAATTACATTTTCAGTCAAAAAAAAACCAAAATCACATCAAAGTTCAAGGCAATATTTTTTCTGCGCCAGTCGAGTGTTTCGTCTATAAAAGACTCATTAGTGACACTCTTATCTAAAACTATGCAAATCCAAATCACTATGAAGTTGAAGAGATTATAAACCCAAAATATACCGAAACAGGGAACCAAAATAAGACCAAGGAAATCCTATGCCTTGAAGTAGAAAAACTTTATTGTTTTAAACAATTTCAAAATTTATAACAGCACATTTAGTTTGATGAATCACGTCAGCACCGAAGTGTTGACTAGCGGAGCGGGTTAACCTCTAGGAAGAATACCTCCACCAGCAGTGAAAACCATCATGGTGTTAAAAAAAAAAATCACATCAAAGTTCAAGGCAAGATTTTTTCTGCGCCAGACGCGCGTTTCGTCTATAAAAGACTCATCAGTGACGCTCTTACATGTATCTAAAACTATGCAAATCCAAAATCACTATAAAGTTGAAGAGCTTATAAACCCAAAATATACCGAAACAGGGCACCAAAATAAGACCAAGGAAATCCTATGCCTTGAAGTAGAAAAACCTTAGTGTTTTAAACAATTTCAAAATGTATAACAGCAAATTATGAATTTCCAACATAGTGTATTTTAACAGATTTGAGCTAGGACTTACATTTTCTGAGCTATAAGGGGCTAAAAGGGGTTAAAAAAGACTTCTCTTTTTTGTTCGTCAAATTTTTATTTTTCATCTTATTTTGGTTTTGTTTTTATGCCCCGCCACGAAGTGAAAGGGGCATATAGATTTACCCTTGTCCGTCCGTACATACGTATGTACGTCCGTCTGTCCCGATCTTGGTTAAGTTTTGCGTTAAGGTCCATTTCTCAGAATGTGATAATGATGTACCAATGATATTTCATCAGTATATTCTTCTTAAATAGTACTACATTGATCAACAACATTTGGGTCAATTTGACCTACATTTCATGCTTGATTGACTTCAATAACTTTTTTCATAAATGACCATTGTGAAGAAACCTATTGTAATATATGAATGATATTTCACCACTGTGGTGTTCCTATGTAGTGTAACACAGTTCAACAGTTCAGCATCTTTTGGGTCACTATGACCTACATTTTATGCTTGAGTGATTTTGGTTAAGTTTTGCGTTTAGGTCCATTTCTCAGAACCCTATGGTAGTGCATCAATGATATTAGACTGTTGTAGTGTTCTTGCTTAGTGCAACACAGTTCAGCATCTTTTTGGTCAATATGACCTACATTTTATGCTTCAGTGGTTTTGGTTATGTTTTGTGTATAGGTCCATTTCTCAGAACCCTATGGTAGTGTATCAATGATATTAGACTATTGGTAGTGTTCTTGCTTAGTGCAGCACAGTTCAGCATCTTTTTGGTCACTATGACCTACATTTTATACTTCAGTGATTTTGGTAAAGTTTTGTGTCGAGGATTATTTCTCAAGAACCTAATGTAGTATATCAATGATATTAATGTATTGTAGTGTCCTTGCATAGTGCAGCACAGTTCAGCATCTTCTAGAATACCATGACCTACATTTTATGCTTGAATGATTTTGGTCAAGTTTTGCATTTACTGCCATTTCTCGGAATCTGTGGTAGTGTATCAATGATATTACACTGTTGTAGTATTCTTGCACAGTGCAGCACAGTTTGACCTCTTTTTGGTCACTTTGACATATCTTATGCTTGAGTGACTTTGGTTTAAATTTGCCATACAGCTCTTTTCAGCAGCATTTTGGTCAATTTTTACATGAGAGAACATGGAACCTCATATTGATCTAAATGGCAGGGCATCTGTGGCTTACAGACACATTTTCTAGTTTTTCTTTATGTTCCTTATGAACTTTCGCAACAGTAGAGTACGACAGATTTAGCATAGCTTTTACCGTTTTCGAGCTATTAGGGGCCAAAGTGGTGCTAAATAAAAAAAAAACCAAAAAAAAGTTTTTTTATTACTAATCAGAATTCTCTGTCCAGCATATTACTGTGTCCAGCATATTATTGTGTCCAGCATATTATTGTGTCCACTTTAGTAGTGTGTCAATGCTTGCCCAAATGAACACCTGTTCGACCACTGCGGTCGTATCATGCTGCGCTTGGCGTAGCTCTTTATTCTGGTAATGCTTCAACCAAATGATAATATCTTTGGTATGTAGCCTTATTATGAAGAGTTACAGATTAAGTTAGAGTTTGGTGACGGTTCAATGATTTTCACGGAAGCTACAGCCCTTGGACATAGAAAAATTCAATATCAAAGAAATTGTAAATGTAAAACCACTGGCAGTGGGGCTAAACAAACCAAATATAAAACATACAAAACAATAAAAAGTAAAAGACATAGGTTAAAGGTAAAAGTGGCCCAAAATATAAAATATTTCTATACATACAAAATTACAGTGAATTATAAGTATTCCACACTTTTTTTTGTAATGTTCAACCAATTGATTTTATTTTTGGTATGTGGTCTTATCATGAGAAGTTACAGATTAAGTTCTACTTTGGTTGTGGTTGAATAATTTTTACGGAAGTTACGCCCTCGGACTTAGAAAATTACAGTGAATTTGAAGTTTTCAGCACTTTTTTATGTCCCGCCACAAAGTGGTCGGGACATATAGTTTTACCCTTGTTTGTCATTCTGACTTGTTGCGCAACAACCAGTTTTCCAGACTTTTTTACTAAACACCTTGAGATATTGAACTGATTTTTGGTATATAGATATTTATTGATGTTACAGATTGAGTTTGAGTCTTGTTACGGTTCATTGATTTTCACTTTTGTCGTTCAAGAGTTATGGGACTTTGTTCATTGAAAATTGACATTTTTCACAAAAACTCAAGTTTACTTTGACCAATTCTTACTAAATTTTAACATGATGTTACATGTAGGTCCTATGTAGAGTAAATGCCTTTGGTTTTTGTTATTTTCCCTATTGTCCTTTTAGAGTTCTGGAGTTGGGAGCGGACTAAGTAACTTACTTTTTTTTTGTGAATAACTAAAGAATATTTTTTTCCTATTTTCATTTAGATTTTTTTTGGTTCTATATTTAATTTATTATTTTTTTCATTATTTTATTAAATTTTATTTTTATAAAAATAATTGTCTGTTTGCTTTTAAAATTCACATAGTGTTTCTTCTTTTGTTTTGTTTGAAATAGACATGATCTGATAATTACAGTCGAATCTGCTTAATCCGACACCTGAATATTCCGACATCCTGTGAAATCTGACAAAATTTACTGGTCCCGAAAGTTTTCTTTAACATTCTTTGTTAAAAAATCTTCTGTATTCCGTCACCCGTCTACTCCGTAATCCGACAGCATTTTCAAGTCCCAGCCTTCATAAGTACTCTAATTATACTTGTTTAATCCGACCCTTTGATCTCCTTAATCAATTTATAAACAAGGTAATCATAATTCAGTCAGGTGTATTTCATGCATTTTTATTAAAGGTAATTTAATCCATTACCTGTGTACACAAATATCTTGTTATTTTTTATTGATCGGATAGGAAATTTGAGGCTCAGTACGGGATAAAAACATTTCTACAACATATGGAAAATATATAAATCTTAATACATACTTTTCATAATGTCTTTCTTAATTCAATGTGAGTAAATTGTTGGGGAAAAAAATCCAGACGAAGAAATATTGCTAATTGGACTGTGAAATGATTTCATTTTGACAGTTTAATTTATGTGACCAGTGTCGAAGACGATATTCCGACTAAATGATACAAATAACCATGACTGGGAAAATAGTTAAACAATTGATGAAGACTAACACTGTAAATGTTCTAAGAACTTGTCAATCTCACTGAAATTTATCGTACTAAATATTTACAAGATCTTGGGAATTCGTACTTGACGTGGTGTAATGTTTCATAAACACTATTTTTCTTTAAAGGATCTCCTTAGTAAAACCTATTTTGGGTGTTATTGCCCACGTTTGTATCTTACATGCTTATTTCACTTTTATCAAATGTGAAACCCGAGTATTCCGACACCCTGTCCAATCCGACATATTTCTCTGGTCCCGAGGTGTGTCGGATAAGACAGGTTCCACTGCATATGTTTTGAAATGAACTATAAAAAAAATTCGGAATGGGCGTATATTGCACTTGTGGCGCAGCTGTTTATTCTAATTCTGATTTCCAATATATTTCAATAATAGTGAACTACCAACATAATCGTGGCAAGCAAGTTAGACTGTCAAGAAAGTAAGCATATCAAACACATTACTGTATGAAGCAAGCTACTGGTAACACAATTCCTGTGTTGACCACAATATAGGTTATTGAGTAGTCAACAAAGTAGGTTGTTGAGCACCTCAGTTTGTATTGATAAAATTATCTGTAATTTCAAATGTTATTTTGGACTGTCAATTAAGTCATTTTAAGCTTGAGAGGCAAAATAAACCTTTGCAAAAAAAAAGCTCAGACCTGTCCTCTGTTTATCATTGGATGAAAATCTTATATTTTCAGTTAAAGAAAAATGGACCAGATTTGCAGATGCAAATCCATCTGTGGTGATGCAGTACGTCATAAGTAGGCCCAGGGTAATAGAACAACTGCAATGCATTTTGGACTCTGATTCAGGTAAATTTAGAGTTTTACCAAAGAAACAAATGGAATTGTGAATTCAAAAACATGTGTTTTTGATTTCTGTTTAATAATTGAATGATTAATTGTAATATGTTTTGCATTAGTCCATGATTGCAGAATATTTAATTTATTTCAGACAACATGTATGAAAGATGAGCATTGTTGATTGCTTTATAGATTATTATTAGGGTAATGTGAGCTTTTGCCACCATGAAACATCTATCATAACTTATCACACTTTAATCTTCCCCTCTGAAACCGCTGGGCTAAATGGAATCAAACTTGGCAGGATGCATCTATGTAAGGTCTGTTATAAAATTGCCTCATTTCGTCCTGATTGGACAACAAAATTGGCTGCCATGGGCAATTCTTGATGCTCACCTGAGCCTCTAGTTTTTTTTTTATTCAGTCATCTTCAAAATTGTTACTAAAAGAATGCATAGATCACACACAAAAAATTAAAACGGCATTAAAATTGCTATATTTAGCCATTGATATGTTTGGTTAAGACTATCCAGGTAAGCAATTTATGTTAGTTAATGAAATATCTTTCCTTATTCAGAGAAAGAGTTAGAAATAGACAGAGAAGAAGATAGAAATACTCAGATGGAAGGTGTAGAGGCAGAAGAAGATTTTGAGAGGGAACAGTTCATCGATTCAGAAGAGAATATTATCAATGAAGAAGAGGGTATAAATATTGTCAAGTGCTGTTTTTATCCCCCCTGCTAAGCGAAAGCGGGGGGATTATGTCATGTATGTAATGCAGTCCGTCTGTTTGTATGTATGTAATGTCATGCAAAATCTCAGAAACTAGAAATGATGGAAACTTGAAACTTGGTAGCATGTTAGAGTATGTGATCAGGGTATGAAATTCATGCCCTAGGGCAAATTTATGAGCGAAATTTCGTTTTTGAGATAGGCAGAAAATGGTGAAATCTTCCAAAATATTTACAATAGGAAGTTGGTTCCAACAGTATGACCTCCCATTATGGGTACCAAGTCTAGCAGTGGCATGGTATTTTGCCTGCAAGCCCTGAGGGCATTTTCCTAAGGGTTAAAAATAATGACAAAATCGATTCTGCACGAACTCCTCTTACACCTTTCATGGTAGAAACAAGAAAATTATAAGTGTATAAGTAGTACTATGAAAGTTGTCTGTGTCGAAGGTTTCGGAATTTTGAACTTTGCCCTTAGGGCAAAATGATTTCCCACCAAATGATTAATATGCGACATCTTTTGGTATGATTATGATCCAAGCAACTAACTTTTTATACCACCGCAAAAATTTTGCGTTCGTATAATGGTATCGCCCCTGTCCGTTGGCGTCGTCGGTGTCGGCGTCGTCGTCGTCGTCCAGATTAATGGTTTCCGGACAATAACTTAAGTTCTGATAGAGCAAATGCTACGAAATTTTAACACAAGGAATATAACCACAAAATACAGCTTGGGATTGTTTTTGGGGGTTATGCCCCCGCCGGTTCCTGAAATAGGGGCCAAAAAGGGCAAAATAAGTGTTTATATTAAATATGATGTAGAGGATTTATTTTTATGCCCCACCTACGATAGTAGAGGGGCATTATGTTTTCTGGTCTGTGCGTCCGTTCGTCCGTCCGTCCGTTCGTTCGTTCGTCCGTCTGTCCCGCTTCAGGTTAAAGTTTTTGGTCGAGGTAGTTTTTGATGAAGTTGAAGTCCAATCGACTTCAAACTTGGTACACATGTTCCCTATGATATGATCTTTCTAATTTTAATGCCAAATTAGAGATTTTACCCCAATTTCACGGTCCACTGAACATAGAAAATGATAGTGCGAGTGGGGCATTCGTGTACTGAGGACACATTCTTGTTTGTTCAATTTTAATCAAATTTTTTTCATAATGTTCCTTATGAAATCCCGCAACTGTAATATTGCAACGGATTTAACATAGCCTTTACCGTTTCCGAGCTATAAGCGGCCAAAGTGGTGCTAAATCCCAAAAAACGAACTTTTTTATTTCTTGTCCGATTTCAATGGGTTTTTTTTTTTTGATTCCTCATGAAATTTTAAGCGATTTGAGCTAGGACCTACGGTTTCGGAGCTACAAGGGGCCAAAAGGGGCTAAAACTGCCTTCTCTTTTTTGTTCGTCAAATTTTTATTTTTCATCTTATTTTCATTTTGTTTTTTTCATTATGTTCCTTATGAAATTCCGCACCGATAGTATGTCAACGGACTTAACGTAGCTTTTACCGTTTCCGAGCTATTAGGGACCAAAGTGGTGCTAAATAAAAAAAAAAAACTTTTTTATTTCTCGTCCGATTTCAACGGGTTTTTTTTCTTTGCATTCCTTATGAAATTTCCAACTCAGAAAATTTTTACCGATTTGAGCTAGGACTTACGGTTTCTGAGCTACAAGGGGCTAAAAGGGCTAAAATGAACTTCTCTTTTTTGTTTGTCAAATTTTTATTTTTCATCTTATTTTGGTTTTGTTTTTTTCATTATGTTCCTTATGAACTTCCGCACCGATAGTATGTCAACGGATTTAACATAGCTTTTACCGTTTCCGAGCTATTAGGGGCCAAAGTGGTGCTAACTCCAAAAATAGAACTTTTTTATTTCTCGTCAAATTACAACATTTTTTTTGTTTGGATTCCTTAACAAATTTCCAACCCGTTTGATTCTCTCCAAATTTAAGCTGGGACTTACGGTTTCCCTGCTACAAGGGTCTTAATTTCTGTGTCCAGTATATTACTGTGTCCAGCTAATTACTGTATCCAGCAAATTACTGTGTCCAGCAAATTACTGTGTCCAGCACATTATTGTGTCCACTTTAGTAGTGTGTCAATACTTGCCCAAATGAACACTTGTCGACAACTGCGGTCGTATCATGCTGTGCTCGGCGAAGCTTTTTATTATGTATTAGTATAACAGTTGGAACAATACTGTATGTTTGGATTCCAAATATGGCAATTCCAACTTTGGTAAATTTCCTGAAAGTCTCAAAGACTGTTTAAATTTTGGAAATGTTCCTTGAAACTAATTGTGTTTTACAATAACATATAAAAAGATATGCACACTTGGATTTTTAAAAAATGCCAATTCCAGTTTTAAGAAAATTCCTGAAAGTCTCAAAGACTGGCAAATCTTTGAAAATGTTCTTCAAAACTTACTATTCTTACATTGCAAAAACAAACAAAATATTTTTGAATGTTCAGATTTCCATTTTTGGTAAATTTCCTGAAAGTCTCAAAGACTCATTATTTTTTCAAAATTTAACTTGCAATTAATCTCTTTTGCTACATTTTATTTATTGGAATTACATGGAACACTAAGATTTCAAAAAATTGCAATTCCAAGTTTTGTAAATTTTCTGAAAGTCTTAAAAAGACTGCTTGATTTTTGGAATCATTCTACAAGACTTACCATATATATATATCATAAAAACTAATGAAATGTTTTGAAATGCTCTGATTCCAAAAGTTGCAATTCCAACTTTGGTAAATTTCCTGAAAGTCTCAAAGACTAGTTAGTTTTTGAAATGAAACTTTTACGCTGATGCTTGTAAAATGGGTTAAAACAAGTCCAATGTTTAGTGTGGTATAATAAAACAATTATGTCCTTCATGAAAAGTTAATATCCAAAATTGTTAAATCTCGAAAGGGGGAATTTCCCTTTGGCTATGCCCGCAGGAAATAACCTCTTCCTCGATTTATCAATTTTGGATACAGTAAAACCTGTGTAAACCGGCCACCTCTGGGACCGTCAAAAAGGGCCGATTTAGGCAGTGGGTCGGTTTATTCAGGTTTTCAGATTGACAGGAAGTCAGTGGTTCATGACGTCAGATATTTTACAGAACTGCATATTTCATGCAATTAACAAATAATAAGCTTGTATAGTACAGTAGATTACTGACATATTATAAATTAGTGTATTGAATAATAGAAAATTCTGAAACTAATTTTATTTAACCTAGAGTGCCGATGATTTGAACACAATATATATTTGGACATGTCCCTGCTTTTTACCATTTTTCTACGAACGAAACATCTTCAATCATTGCTCTCATTGGTATGAGAAAGTTAAGAAATCCATCATCTTTGGAATTTGAAAAATGATTCATACATTTAATGTTTGTGAAGAAATACTCATATGAAGTTAAAGTTTCTGGCTCGTCCGCTTCATTTTCACTTTCGCAGATTTTGTTTGCGTCGGAATCTCCACATTGTTTGAATTGATAAACACGAGTTGTTTTTCTGTCCATAAGTTTCCTCCGTAGGCATTGAAGATTAATTTTCCATAGCAGTTATTTCGTTTCAAAAGTGGTCGGATCTCTGTCGACTTGATCAGTTGATTGACATCAATCAATACCGTTATGATAAAAGGCCAAACCGGTTTTGACAGGTAATAATTAAAGTAATTTACTGTATTGGGACTAGATAATTAGATCGGAATTCCGAATAGACAGGGTCCGGTTTACAAGGGACATTTTTGCAAAGAATATTAAGGGAAGGAAGTGGGACTTTAATTTTCGGCCGGAATTGACAGGAAACCGGATTACTCAGGGTCCGGTTTTCACAGGTTTGACTGTATTAACTTTCCATGAAGGTCATAATTGTATATTATACAATTTATGACTTTTGATGAGGTGGATACAAGGATTTATTTACCTTGTACAAATATTTCATGTGATTAAGGTCAATATTTAAGAAATAGTTCAAGACACTGAGGGCCTTTTGGAGTGGCCTGCCAGTCCATATATTACAATTTGGCCTAAAGTTTCAATGAACAATTTCTTTAATTATACTTTCAACTGTCCTTTACAGTAACATGACTATCAATCTTTATTTTTAAAATTTTGTAAAAAAAAAAAATGAGTCTTTCATTGATATTTTATTGTAATAATTTGATACATTATTTAGTTTTACCCCCGCTTAAAAAAACGGGGTATATAGTATTCGTTGTGTCCGTCCGTTCATCCTTCCGTCCCTAAACTACTGAAGGGAATTCCATGAAACTGTCAGAGAATCTTTGTTACATGTTCCCATTGTGCACCTCCTAATTTAGATTTTGATCCTACCAATTTCTGCGGTTTCCAATAGCAAATCATGGACTTTGTCTGTCCCTTCGTCCGTCATACTAAGCCATCCTGTTTACGGACTTAGTACATATATTAAACATATGGCTGTTAATGAAAAACATGTTCGACTGTATTGACTAATATCTCAAAAACCATTCATTGCAAACAGAGAAAATGTGACAAGGACAAAAATGTTCAGAATGACAAGATCTATTTAATTTATATTTATGTCAAAATTGTTGGATACTCCTGCATAGGGGTTATTGGCCATAAATGACAGTTTTTGGCAAATTTGAATGCTTTTGGCTATTATCTCATAAACTATTATCACTGTGCTTAAACGGCTGTGGGTAACTTAAGTTACCCACAGCCCAATATGGCGGCGTAAAATAATGCGATTTTAATTTTATCAAATATCTTTAGATTTACGCATTAATAATTCTTTACAAGTTGTCAATGTATTGTATCTAAGGCAAAATAATCAACTGAAAACAAAAAATGTAATGCATTTTGTCTTAGCTTAGCGTAAGAACAATTTTAAAAATGGCAAAAGATGTCCGTAACTTTTCTTAACCGAAAACTCTGGCTGTGGGTAATTTTTCTGTTGTAGCCTTTGGATGCATAATTTTTGCGTATATAAGGATTCTTTATACATAATGATCTGACATTTGTTTTCCTTTTCCACGGACACCGAAGAAAATGACACTCACAAACATGGGGATAATACCAACTTAAGCGCTTAACTTTGGTCCGTTTAGCTGTGCTGGATGTACAAATACACAGTCAGGTCCGGTCAGATTAGGGACATTAAATCCGATGCCTCGTATAGGAAGAGTGCCACGCTCTCTACGTTCATGAAAATATAACATAAAATTGCGTACCAATACAGGATAATTTGTACATTAAACATGCAATAAACTTCAGCATTTCAGCTACTGCAATTTACAATCATTAGATCTGCAAGTTACACGCATCCGCTTTACAAGTTAAGGGCATCTAAACTGTAGAAAAAGCAGCAGGTACACGCATCTTACAGCTCACTAAGAGCTTTAAAAATGAAATAGCTAGACATATAATAAACATGATTCTGGTCTATATTAAATCTTGAGACACTGACCTTTTCCTAAATTGCAAAATTCAACAATTGTAACAATTTTATAGGCTTAAAAGCTAGAAAATATAATGCCCATATTTTCGTATGCCATCTACGGCTAACCGTAACTGCATTTACGGGCATCGGCTTTATACCAGTGATTTTCCACTATTAACAGCTACCGAAGGAGAGACAGGGTTTCAAAGAACTCAATAAATCATTATCCCAGTAGAAATTTTATTTTCAACTGTTTGAAGAAAAACAACAATGTGATCCTGGCAAATCTATTTGAAATTACATATATGTAATTGCACTATGTTTCGATGAGTAACACAAGTAAATAATGAAGAAAGTTTATTAACCCAACTAGTCCTGGTTTCTTTAAAAATAAGGCTAAGATATTTTCATTGTTTCAGTATTAATGTACGGTTTATTCCCTTTTGTAATTTCATCTGAAAATTTGAATATTGGCACCGCATAGAAGAAAAACATTTAAGCTACATGTTCAGATTTTTCGGCTTCTTAATATTCATCTTAAACTAGTTGATGAAGGACAGCCGTGGTTTGTTATTGTAAAAATGTATGTTGCAGTACTGTGTTGCTGTAATTTTATGAGTAAAACAGACAGAGTGATATCACATATAATCTAGAATAAAAAATGTTGAAGGGGTTTAGTGTTTTGCTTTAAGGGATCGTTTCGAAAATTGGAACTTCTGACTATGAATTCCCCTTGCCGTTTTTGGGAATAAGTAAGGCGTTAACCTTTACTCTTTACTGTAACTAAATGTAGTTGTATACCAACTTACGATATTTCATAGCTTACCTTTATATTTTTGTGTATAACAATATAAATTCTGAGAAAAGTTAAAGACACATCATGAAGTTACGGACATCTCTGTAAATTACGTAAAAAAAGTTACGGATATCTCTTGTAAAAGTTACGTACCTCTTTTGGACTTTTAAAATCAGTTGTTTTTCGACTTATTGTTTTATACTTAAGTTATTTCTACTTTTATTAGTGCGGGCGAAACTGATATACATCTTCTTGAAAGCTTTATCTTCGTTAAACAACTTTGTTTTGCTTTAAAATAACTAAAATCTATATAAACAGAAGATGTCTTGCGCCATCTTGGGCTGTGGGTAACTTAAGTTACCCACAGCTGTTTAAGCACAGTGATTATAGATAGAAAAAAAAATATTTTAGATTGCAAATATGTTCAGCAATAAAAGCTCTACACACAGTTCAAATGACCACTTGTTATTGGATTTATTGCCCTTAAATGTTTATTACTTGTTTATTACCATATCCTCTATTTTTATATTTTCACCGATTTTAGTGCTTTAAAAAGTATCTTTTAAACTGTTATAGATATATTGAAAGTTTGAACAGCAAAAATGTTAAGTAGGACAAGATCTAAAAAATACAGCCAGTGGGTCTGAAATCATCCTCAAAGGAAGATTTAGACAAATTTGAAAACAGGTGAGCGACACAGGCTCCTTGGAGCCTCTAGTTACCTTTCTTGCAATAGTTACTAGCTGGTTCGTGTCAAGCGCAAAATTATTATGATTTACATTCAGAGTGGAATTGGTAACGACACGGACACATAAATATTCTGAAATATAAAACAGCAATACAAGACTTGACACAGCTTGTTTTTTTTTTTTTGTCAGATCATAACATTATTTTTTTTATTTTGGTCCTGGTAATGAAACATCTGTCAAATATGATATTCATCTTTTGCAGATCTACCAACAATGGAAACTCCAATTTCCTATCCAAAAAGGAAAAGAATTCCTAGAAAAATATATACTCCAAGCAGCAGTAAAGTAGCTGAAAAGCAAGAAACAAGAAAGTAAGAATTGCTGATTTGTATTATTGGTTTCTGTTTTGGTCACTTAGCCTGAAAGGCTTGCAAGTTTTTGCCATCACTAAGCATTTTCATCCATTATTTATCGTCTGTCTGTTGTCCATCCATCCATAATTTATGTTTTATTTTGTTCTAAAACATCAAACGGACAGATGGATCAGTATAAACATATGCCCTTCACTTATTGTCACGGTGGCACGAAAAAGGCGTCTAATTTTCCATCTAGTTGTAATTTGACCATGTCATGAATATTGTCCAAGTCCCTTCCAACAACAATCGTCAATTTAAGGAAAAAAAATCCAGTAAATTTTCAAAAGTTGTAGGCTAAAAAATATCTTTAAACCTGAATTTCTTTTTATATTAAATAAAATTGACAATTTCGATTTTCAGTTATGTCAAAAGTAGTCATATTTTTTCCAACAAAGTGAATTTTTACAGATTTGAGCTAGGTCTTAAGGTTTCAGAGCTAAAAGGGGCTAAAACGGACTTCTCTTTTTTGTTCATGAAATTTTTAATTTTCATATTTTCATTTTGATTTTTTCATTTTTCATTGTTTTCCTTATGAACTTTTGCACTGGTAGAGTCTCGACGGATTTAACGTAGCTTGTACCGTTTCCGAGCTATTAGGGGCCAAAGTGGTGCTCAATCCCAAAAACAAACTTTTTTATTTCTCGTCCGATTTCAAAGGTTTTTTTTCTTCTTTAGAGTCCTTATGAAATTTCCAACATAGAGAATTTTAGCAGATTTGAGCTAGGACTTGCAGTTCTTCCAACCTATTAGGGGCCAAAGTGGTGCTTTTTAGTACTAATGTAATTTCTGTGTCCAGCAAATTACTGTGTCAAGCATATTATTGTGTCCACTTTAGAAGTGTGTCAACACTTGCCCAAATGAACACTTGTCGACCATTGCGGTCGTATCATGGTGCACTCGGCCAAGCTCTTTATTCTTGTATGTTGTTCATGAATTCAAAAATGCTTCATCCAATTGAACTGAAATTTTAAAATTAGGCTGGAATTGGTAATGTCTGGTTACCTTTTGTTTTTTTCCAATTTTGCGATGTGTCCAGAGTATGGGACTTTGATTTTTATAAAAAAATGCCATTTTTCTTGAATGTCGTACAGTAACTCAAAAATGCTTCATCCAATTAATCCGAAATTTTATAATTAGGCTAGAATAGGTAATGCCTGGTTCTCTTTCGTTTTTTTTCTGATTTTTCTATATGTTGTTCTAGAGTTGTGGGACTTTGGTGTTAAAAAATGCGTTTTTCTTGTATGTTGTACACTAATTCAAAAATGCTTCATCCGATTGAATTGAAATTTTAAAATTAGGCTGGAATTTGTAATGCCTGGTTCCCTTTCACTTTTTATTAGCTCACCTGACCTGAAAGATCAACTGAGCTATTCCCATCACTTGGCGTCCGTCGTCGTCGTCCGTTAACTTTTAACAAAAATCTTCTCCTCTGCAACTGCCAGGCCAAATGGAACGAAACCTAGCCACAATCATCCTTAGGGTATGATGTCCATGTCAGTCAACCAAGATGGCCGCCAGGGCTAAAAATAGAACATAGGGGTAAAATGCAAATATTGACTAATTTCTTGAAAACCATTGCAGATAGAGAAAATCTGACATATGCAAAAATGTTCAGAATGTCAAAATCTACCTAAGTTCCATTTATGCCAAAATTGTCGGATGCCCCTCGCAAAGGGGTTATTGCCCATAAATGATGATTTTTGGCCAATTTTAACGTTTTTGACTATCTAAGAAATAATTCATGGCAGCCATGGTTTATCAGAGATTTTAACATGGGTTGCATTGTTTGTGTAAAATTTTAATCCCGAGTGTTAGCGAGGGTTAAAATTTCGCAAATAATAATTTTCTCCTCTGAAACTACCAGGTCAAATGGAACCAATCTTGGCCACAATCATCCTTATGGTATCTATTTTTAAAATTATATCCGTAGTCCTTGACGGGCAACCAACATGGCTGCCAAGGCCAAAATTTAATAGATGTATATCATGCTAAAATTGTCATATTTCTTGCATTTTATATATAAAAAACCTGTACTCAATTCCTTTTGTTTTCACAATTCCCTTTATTATCCAATGCTACATACTATTATGCTGCGATTGGTAAGCACCTATGTTTCCATGAAGTGCCAGCGCTGCAGGTCCAGAGCCGACTTTGCTCTTGTTCTTTCCCATTTTCATACTTAACAAGTTTTCTTTTCATGGTCTGTATGTTTATATTATTGGCAAGTGTTAACTAGAGATCAAAAGAGGTCAGGGCATCAACTTAATCGGAATAAAAATTAGCATGGTTATAAATGCCACTTGGCTAAGTACATGTAATTAAGACAATATAAAGAAAAAACACACCTGTCATATTTTAAATTTCTCTTTAATTACCGTTATCAGTGCCAGCTAAGTAAATTAACAGTAATAATTATACCCCGCTCCGAAGGAGAGGGGGGTATAGTGTTTTACCTCTGTCCGTCCGTCCGTCAGTCAGTCCGTTGTTATGATATTGTAATTATTATGTTTATTTATGTTGGCCTAATTTGTGTTGTATGGCCTGATAGTTGTTTACCAAATAATCTTATAACTGTGCAGTTTAGGAATCACTGGAACAATCACAGAATGATTGGAACTTTCTAGAATGATCCTTATAAAAGATGCGTAATTTAAACTTCTACGTTATTCCAGAAACTTCCGTTGTAACTTTCCAGGATTTTCCACAATGTTCCATTATAGAGTGTTCTAGAATTTTCCATGACAACACTATATATACAGACACTAAAGTTAAACTCTCATAATTAAACTTGGACATAGACATTGATAGACATTAGTATTCATAGCATTTGGATTGACACTTTTATTCTAAAGACAACATCATACTGGATTGTGACATTAGTAGTGAACGTAATATTCAAATTGGATTCCGAAAGATTTCCGGATACAGATAAAGATAACAGATTGGACTCATATTTTGACAGTTAAGTTAACAGTAATATT
The DNA here is from genome assembly GCF_963676685.1 of Mytilus edulis. NCBI lineage: Eukaryota > Metazoa > Mollusca > Bivalvia > Mytilida > Mytilidae > Mytilus > Mytilus edulis. The sequence goes on along the minus strand of NW_027268796.1, from coordinate 3,088 downwards.
TGTTTAATACCTTTTGTAAACTTTTGTATATTAAATGTTATTAAATTTTACTATTGATTTGTGTCTTTTGTTGGCTACAATTTAAAGGCGATTTCTGGCCGTAACAGAAATTGGGGGCTCGTCCGGGAGAACGAAAATATCTTATTTAAAATTTATTCAATATTTTTATTATAACTAGCCAACAAAATTCTACAAAATGGCATTGATGCCGGTAATTTTTTGAAAACGCCAGACCTGGAGAGTTTTGATAATTTAAAGAAAGAGGAATTAGTGTTGCTTGCTAAAGAACTGAAATTAGTTTTTAAAGTATCTATGAGAAAACAAATTATAAAAATTTGGTTATAGACAAATTAGTTGACGCAGAAATTTTAGGTAAAGAGGCTCTTGAACTTAAGGTCGAAAATATTGACGCCTTTAAATTAAAACAGCTTGAATTAGAACATGAACGCAAACTAAAAGAACTGGAAATGAATTTGAAGGAGATGGAGAAAAGAAAAGAAGATGAATTTAAATTAAAACAGGCAGAACTGAAAATGAAGGAAAGATTGGAAATGGATAAAAAGGAAAAAGAAGATGAATTTAATTAAAAGAACTTGAAATGAGGGAAAGGCTAGAGATGGAGAAAATGAAAATTGAAATGGTCAAAGAAGAAAGCAACACTAAAGTCCAGTCGAAATCAGAATATTTTGATGCAGCAATATTTGTGAAAAAAAACAGTCGATAAATATTTTCCACAGTTTGAGAAAATTGCTCATAGTTTCATTTGTAGTTTGAATTGGCCAAAGCCATATTGGACTACAATGCTACAGAGTGTTTTTGAGGGTAAGGCCGCTGAAATATACTCCGCACTTCATCAGAAAAAAGTCCGATTATGACACGGTGAAACAGGAAGTTTTGAAAGCTTATGAGCTAGTACCAGAAGCATATAGACAGAAATTTAGATCTTATAAAAAGTTTGATTCACAAACCTATGTGGAATTTGCTCGGGAAAAAGAAGATCTATTTGATAAATGGCTTACGTCAAAGAAAACAGATAACAATTTTGATAACCTAAGACAATTGATGTTATTAGAAGAGTTCAAACAATGTGTTCATTTAGACTTAAAAACACATTTAGACGACAAAACTGTTGAGACAATACATGATGCAGCTGTTATTTCAGATAATTATACTCTTTCACATAAAAGAAGTTTCAAGGGTCAAAATGTTAATACTTCAAGTGGAAATTACAAAATCAAAGCACTGAGCGTACTGATAGTAAGCCTGTTGCACAGAATAAGAGTCAGTCCAGTTATAATATGTCTAGTCCAAAATTTGATACTTTTGAGAAGAAGTCACTGACTTGTGCTTATTGTAAGAAGATTGGTCACCTGATGGCTGATTGTTTTAGACTTCAGAAGAAGAATGAACGAGATAATAAGCCGAAGACCAGTGCTTGTACGACACCTTATATTACCAGTACATTGGAATGCCCTGCGCGTCAGGCTTTTAAGTCCAGTTTTTGTGATTACATGGAGGAATATAAACCCTTTATGTCTGATGGGTTTATTTCTATTGTTGATGATACCACTCTTCAGCCTATTAAGATTTTACGAGACACTGGAGCTTCTCAGTCTTTATTGTTAGAAGGTGTGTTTGCCTTTGTCCGAGAAGACTTCTGTTGGTGCCTCCGTTTTGTTACAAGGTGTAGAGATGGGTTGTATAGATGTTCCTCTCCATCGTATTTATCTGAAGTCAGATTTGATAACTGGACCAGTTATTGTGGGTGTTCGTCCTAATCTCCCTGTTGAGGGTGTTACATTATTGCTAGGAAATGATCTAGCTAGGAACAAAGTGGTTGCAGAACCAATTGTTACCAGTGAACCGGTGGTGGATGTTAAATCACCTGAAGATGATGCTGAATTGTATCCAGCTTGTGTTGTTACTAGGGCGATGGCTAGAAACAACAAAATGAGAATTTGCAAGAAGACAAGTTTGATTACATGGACCTTTCTGACACTTTTATAGCTGATATTGAAGATCCTGGTAACTCAGAAAAGGCTATTATAAAACCACCTAGTGTTACAAAAATGTTATTATGCCATGGCCAGATGTGAACAGCCATTCATTAGACCGAAATAATTTACTCGAAGAACAACATAAAGACCCTGAGGTTCTTCAGCTCAGCCAGAGGGCTCAACCACAGGAGGAAGCAGACAAAGTGGCCGAATGCTATTACCATCAGGACAGTATTTTAATGAGGAAGTGGAGGCCTCCTGATGCTACCCCAGAGGAGGAATGGAGAGTGATATACCAAGTGGTGGTGCCTAAAGTTTATAGACAAGAAATTATTGGTCTTGCCCATGACACCCCCTTGGCTGGACACTTAGGTATAAGGAAGACTTGCCTTAAGATCTTGCAGCATTTTTACTGGCCTAAACTTAGAAATGATGTTGCAGAATACTGCAAATCATGTCATATATGCCAGGTTGTTGGTAAACCTAACCAGAAAATACCACCAGCACCTCTTCTGCCTATTCCAGCCTTTGACGAACCTTTCAGCAGAGTTCTAATTGACTGTGTTGGACCTTTACCAAAGACCAAGACTGGAATTGCATATTTATTGACAATCATGTGTACATCTACCCGCTTTCCTGAGGCTATTCCGCTAAGAAATATCAAGACACCTACTATTGTCAAAGCACTTATCAAATTTTTCACATTAGTAGGACTTCCTAAGTCTATACAGTCCGACCAGGGATCAAATTTCATGTCAGGTCTATTTCAGCAAGTAGTGTACCAGTTAGGGATTGCTCAGTATAGATCAAGTGCGTACCATCCAGAATCTCAAGGTGCCTTAGAACGTTTTCATCAGACATTGAAGAACATGATTAGAACTTTTTGTCTTCAATTTGACAGAGACTGGGATGATGGAGTTCACTTTCTACTTTTTGCAGTCCGAGAGGCTGTTCAAGAATCCATTGTTTTAGTCCCTTTGAGTTGGTATTTGGCCATACTGTAAGGGGACCGTTAAAATTGATTAAGGAAAAGTGGCTTACTGAACATACTGACTTGAATCTTTTAGACTATGTATCTAGATTTAAAGAAA
>NW_027268795.1:0-16183 GCF_963676685.1 Mytilus edulis | reverse complement strand
AATATCAGCTGCTCGACATAAAATGAAGGCTTTTTGATCTCGTTCGCTGCGCTCACTCAACAAAAAGCTTCATATTGTGTCTCGCAGCTGATATTTTACGATATCAACATGCAGACAACCTGATAATCGGTACATAATCATCTTTGAGCATTCACTCACCATGCATATAAAGGTTAGCTGTAGATATTTGTTTAGAAATAAATACATAATGCAAACATTTGTAAATGGTTTTGCATACAACATTAGGTTGTGCATCAAGGTAAAGGTATCACTCAATTGTAGTTCAGAAAAAGTATGAGGACTTCTGTTAGAAAGAGAGAGCAATAAAGGACATCTATAGATCATGCTGACAATGTTTCAGATTTTTTAATTAAGGTAATTTGGTTTGCAGCACTGACTGAATTAACTCATACAGGAAGCATCTCCATGGTGGAATTAACCAGAGATTTTTTGACAATGAGTTAGCTATGTAAGCATTGTAAATAACTTTTTTGTTTTGAAAGATGTTTGATTACAATATAAGCAATTCTATACATTACCATGCAGCTTTTTCAGGCAAGCATTTATAACAAGCATTGTCTGTTAGCAGTATTTTTACAAAAAATCTAACAAGTAAAATTTATCATATATTATATAGTTGAAAAATCCCTAAAAAAACTTATTATCCCAGATCTTATAAACAAAACAGAAATAAAAGAACAGGGTTTACATGTCCCTTGCATTGCACATATTTGATCTATCCAGGGACAAAACTGGAAAAAAATTCTTTACAACAATTTATTAATAAAAAGTGTGCACTGGGACAAAAAAGTTTTTTTTTTTTATTGTATACAGTATTACATGGCTCAAATATTTTAAACAGGTTTATTAACGAAAGATAAGTTGATCGTCCACCATTAAAGAGCTTTCAAGAGATTTGCTGATATCAACCTTTAGTATAAGTTTCATAAAAACATGACAGAATTGTACCCTTGAGAGTGCTAACGAGGCCATTTCCATAAATTTAATATTTCCAAGGGCACATAGCTCTTTTAAAAGGTGAACAGTTACCCTCATATAACCTATTTAAGGTGAGCCAAACATTTGTTCATCAGTTTGATTTTTTTTTCAATCTAGGGGCATGCCTGGGAGAATTATAGAATAGAAATAATCATATAACTTTTGTTTTTGTATATATATATATAAAGTCACAGACAAATGTGTTACTGTATTTACATTTTTGGAAAGATGTTGTGCTGATTCAGAGATATAGTGTTATTAGTTAAGCATTATACAGCAGAAATATTAAGTATTCTGATACTACTTGTATTGACCATTTTTGACAAAATCATTTTCAGAACTGGTTCATGCATGTCCCGAGATTTAAGTGATCCATATAATCGCAAAATAGAAAATCATGGTATTATACTTGGCAAGCTAAAATATTATTTTACAGCCTTGGAAATGCTTATTTTTAAAGTAAAAATAATTCATAAAATATATCTAAATTAAACAAACATTTGTAGACTGAACAGATTAAACTTCATATAAAAAGTAAATTTTCAGGTTTATTAATCATATAAAAGCAGATTCAGTAGTGAAGTGCAGTTTATTCTAGAGTCAGCACCCATATTTGAAAACTAATACCCTATTTTGAAAAAAGATCACCTACTAAATAAGATATTCAAAACTCTACAAATCACCCTAATCTTAAGTGGGAACTCCTTATAGTACAATAGAACCAGAATACTGTTATATATATAATACCTGTGTAGGGTACCGGTTCGTTGTAGACTGTAAATTAAGCAGGATAAAAAATCATATCATATCTGCTCAAATATCTTATATAGAATATTCCTCAACTTCTACATGACAAAATTTGTAAGTAAAATGAAAATGTTCCAAGAGAGATAATCCAGGTAATTTATTTACAAGCTTTGATTTTTCAAAATTTTTGTTTTTTCTCAAGTGAAGTTTTGAGCTTGTGTTTCATATTTGATTACTATGAATCAAAATATTTTTTTCTTATTTTTAAGTTTTTAATTTTAGTTTATTTATAGAGAGCAGGTCAACTAACAGTCTAACAGTTGCTGAGATGTGAACTTTTAAAATATTTTGAAAGGTCTGTATGGTCCTCATGGCAATATTAACAATGTTAACTCATAGCATTCTTAGAAGCATACATTGCATGTCATCTTTTAATAAGAACAAAAGGACAGTTAGACATATTCTAAATTACATCCTTATTATCATGCATAATTAAGGAATTTGCAAAAAAATTCGTAAATTCTAAATTAATGGTAGGAAAGCAAAGACAATGAAGAGCTGTGTTAATTACAAAATCTATATGAACCTTTTACTGACATGTAATATCAGACATTTGAAAATTTCATAATAGACACAAAAAAATAGACTTACATGCCACTAAACTGTATTTACTTAAAACCATGTGGGTTTTTACAAAGAGGACCATTATGTATCATCAAAAACTTATTAAATATTGTACTTCAAACAGTACAGGAAATACCGGATCTATCTAATGACCAACAATTGTAAACTCATTATAATTCTAAAGTGACAAATAGAATGTTAAGAATGTGTATTGTTACAAATTAAGCTTTCGGTTGACAAAGTGTAAATACACATTAAAGATCTATTTCTGCATTTCTTTATTCTTCATAATTTGTTTTAATTTACCAATTTTTTGCTAATAGATTTATAACAATAAAAGAATGCAGACAATTTAGACTCAACAGTTGGAACATGAAGACACTGGCAGACGTCATATTTATTAAATAGTTATTAAGTAATTTAAATAGACTGATGAAAGGGGGATAACTCAACATTTAACATTGTTCCTCAGCAAGTATTTTAACAAGATAATATAAACAGAATTCCCAAATATTCCCATGACTGTCAGTATAGATAGAGCAGATATCAGGACTGGAAACAATATTTGTCCACTACAAAACTTATTACTAATGTAATCATCTGTTTAAGAACTAAAAAAAATTATAAAAATGTAAAAATTGCTATCCCAATAAATATAAATGCAACCTCAATCTCCTATGATATGTTTTTTATAATACTGATATGATTATTATAACTAAGTGTTACCTCCCCCTTATGACAAGTCAGTGCATACACCACTTTAGGTTTATTGTTTTGTTCCTGAAAAGATTTTTCATTCAGGGACACAAACCTCCTTCACCTCTAAATTTCTAAATTGTATAAAACAGGCTAGTCTCTGGTGGTTAGTTTTCTCATACTCAATTATACCACAGATTCTCATTTTAATAGTCCCAATGTATTTCTCCCTTCATTTTGTTTTGTTCCTTGATCAAATTACATGTAATTCCAAAGCATACATGTACACAGATATCTATAAATAAAGAAGTCTACGTACGTCAAGTGTTCTTGTTGTCTAGCAGGACTATTTTTGTGGGTTGAATTTGATATTGATACATTCTTGTTGTCTAGCAGGACTATTTTTGTGGGTTGAATTTGATATTGATACATTCTTGTTGTCTAGCAGGACTATTATTGTGGGTTGAATTTGATATTGATACATTCTTGTTGTCTAGCAGGACTATTTTTGTGGGTTGAATTTGATGTTGATACATTCTTGTTGTCTAGCAGGACTATTTTTGTGGGTTGAATTTGATATTGATACATTCTTGTTGTCTAGCAGGACTATTTTTTGTGGGTAGAATTTGATATTGATACATTCTTGTTGTCTAGTAGGACTATTTTTGTGGGTTGAATTTGATATTGATACATTCTTGTTGTCTAGCAGGACTATTATTGTGGGTTGAATTTGATGTTGATACATTCTTGTTGTCTAGCAGGACTATTATTGTGGGTTGAATTTGATATTGATACATTCTTGTTGTCTAGCAGGACTATTTTTTGTGGGTAGAATTTGATATTGATACATTCTTGTTGTCTAGCAGGACTATTATTGTGGGTTGAATTTGATATTGATACATTCTTGTTGTCTAGCAGGACTATTTTTTGTGGGTTGAATTTGATATTGATACATTCTTGTTGTCTAGCAGGACTATTTTTGTGGGTTGAATTTGATATTGATACATTCTTGTTGTCTAGCAGGACTATTTTGTGGGTTGAATTTGATATTGATACATTCTTGTTGTCTAGCAGGACTATTTTTTGTGGGTTGAATTTGATATTGATACATTCTTGTTGTCTAGCAGGACTATTATTGTGGGTTGAATTTGATATTGATACATTCTTGTTGTCTAGCAGGACTATTTTTTTGTGGGTTGAATTTGATATTGATACATTCTTGTTGTCTAGCAGGACTATTTTTGTGGGTTGAATTTGATATTGATACATTCTTGTTGTCTAGCAGGACTATTTTTGTGGGTTGAATTTGATATTGATACATTCTTGTTGTCTAGCAGGACTATTTTTGTGGGTTGAATTTGATGTTGATACATTCTTGTTGTCTAGCAGGACTATTTTTGTGGGTTGAATTTGATGTTGATACATTCTTGTTGTCTAGCAGGACTATTTTTGTGGGTTGAATTTGATATTGATACATTCTTGTTGTCTAGCAGGACTATTATTGTGGGTTGAATTTGATATTGATACATTCTTGTTGTCTAGCAGGACTATTATTGTGGGTTGAATTTGATGTTGATACATTCTTGTTGTCTAGCAGGACTATTTTTTGTGGGTAGAATTTGATATTGATACATTCTTGTTGTCTAGCAGGACTATTTTTGTGGGTTGAATTTGATATTGATACATTCTTGTTGTCTAGCAGGACTATTATTGTGGGTTGAATTTGATATTGATACATTCTTGTTGTCTAGCAGGACTATTTTTGTGGGTTGAATTTGATATTGATACATTCTTGTTGTCTAGCAGGACTATTTTTGTGGGTTGAATTTGATATTGATACATTCTTGTTGTCTAGCAGGACTATTTTTGTGGGTTGAATTTGATGTTGATACATTCTTGTTGTCTAGCAGGACTATTTTTGTGGGTTGAATTTGATATTGATACATTCTTGTTGTCTAGCAGGACTATTATTGTGGGTTGAATTTGATATTGATACATTCTTGTTGTCTAGCAGGACTATTATTGTGGGTTGAATTTGATGTTGATACATTCTTGTTGTCTAGCAGGACTATTTTTTGTGGGTAGAATTTGATATTGATACATTCTTGTTGTCTAGCAGGACTATTATTGTGGGTTGAATTTGATATTGATACATTCTTGTTGTCTAGCAGGACTATTTTTGTGGGTTGAATTTGATATTGATACATTCTTGTTGTCTAGCAGGACTATTTTTGTGGGTTGAATTTGATATTGATACATTCTTGTTGTCTAGCAGGACTATTTTTGTGGGTTGAATTTGATATTGATACATCAATGAATAATTCAAATATTCATACCTAGACTATAAGTATATTTCCTTCAAGTGTAAGGCTAACATGACTTTCTACTATTCCATTGCTGTATAATTTCAATCTGTTCTACGTTACAATGTATCTTAGATGTTTTTCTTTATTTAACTTATAAATGTAAATGATGAAGAGCCTGAGATATAGAATAGAGGCAAAATTCATTGTTGAAGACTGAATGTAGACCACCAGGGCCCTCTGAGTCATATAACTTTACTCAGACCACCAGGGCCCTCTGAGTCATAAAACTTTACTCAGACCACCAGGGTCCTCAGTCATAAAACTTTATTCAGACCACCAGGGTCCTCAGTCATAAAACTTCACTCAGACCACCAGGGCCCTCAGTCATAAAACTTTACTCAGACCACCAGGGCCCTCAGTCATAAAACTTTACTCAGACCACCAGGGCCCTCAGTCATAAAACTTTACTCAGACCACCAGGGCCCTCAGTCATAAAACTTTACTCAGACCACCAGGGTCCTCAGTCATAAAACTTTACTCAGACCACCAAGGTCCTCAGTCATAAAACTTTACTCACACCACCAGGGCCCTCAGTCATAAAACTTTACTCAGACCACCAGGGCCCTCAGTCATAAAACTTTACTCAGACCACCAGGGCCCTCAGTCATAAAACTTTATTCAGACCACCAGGGCCTTTAGTCATAAAACTTTACGCAGACCACCAGTGACCTCAGTCATAAAACTTTACTCAGACCACCAGGGCCCTCAGTCATAAAACTTTACTCAGACCACCAAGGCCCTCAGTCATAAAACTTTACTCAGACCACCAGGGCCCTCAGTCATAAAACTTTACTCAGACCACCAGAGCCCTCAGTCATAAAACTTTACTCAGACCACCAGGGCCCTCAGTCATAAAACTTTTCTCAGACCACCAGGGCCCTCAGTCATAAAACTTTACTCAGACCACCAAGGCCCTCAGTCATAAAACTTTACTCAGACCACCAGGGCCCTCAGTCATAAAACTTTACTCGGACCACCAGGGCCCTCAGTCATAAAACTTTATTCAGACTACCAGGGCCTTTAGTCATAAAACTTTACGCAGACCACCAGGGCCCTCAGTCATAAAACTTTACTCAGACCCACCAGGGCCCTCATTCATAAAAAATTACTCAGACCACCAGGGCCCTCAGTCATAAAATTTTACTCAGTACTAAGAGTTCAAAATATGTGCTAGAAACACAAAATCCAGTATTTTGATTGATTGATTGATGAGTGTGAGAACACTAATTGTGCTCAAAGGTTTTATGACAACAAGTCCCAGATGAACTTGCTGTTTCATTGATGTATTCTCCAACATCTCCTCTCTTATTCATATAAGATACTTATTTTCCCTTCTTTTTTTTAAACCTACCCATAGTTTATTATTTTTTCCTGAGATTATGTCCCTATTATCAGCTGTATCTTCACTACTTGACTGACGCCTCATTTCCATGTGTTGTTGAGGCCTTCTCAGAGAATGGCGTGGGTGTGGCTATCTCCTGCAGTCGTTGTTGAAACATCTTCTGAGCATGCTCCTGGTATTCTTGATATTTCTGTTTCTGTTCGACAAGCTGTTTCTCTATCAGTTCGTTAAATGTTGGTTGTTTAACTCTCTGTTGTGCATATGCCATTTTAAATGCATTACCAATCAAAGTGTTTAGTTCTTCTGCCTGAAAATATATATATATGTAAAATTTAAAATCAAATAAAATTATTTTTTCTGAGCAGTGAAGCGGCCTAAAGATTACATTAATTTGCAGTGAAAACTAAAAAATAAACATTGCATTGGAAAACAATAATAAGCATTGGTTAAACCACAACTAGGAACAAAGGAAGATAACTTTAATCTAAGTTTTCTTTCCTAAAATTTAACTAGAGGCTCTAAAGAGCCTGTGTCGCTCACCTTGGTCTATGTGCATATTAAACAAAGGACACAAATGGATTCATGACAAAATTGTATTTTGGTGATGGTGATGTGTTTGAAGTTCTTACTTTACTGAACGATTTTGCTTCTTACAATTATATCTATCATGAACTTTGCCCATTAGTAACAGAGAACTATATTTGGTAAAAATTTACATAAATTTACCAAATTAATGAAAATTGTTAAAAATTGACTATAAAGGGCAATAACTCCTTAAGGGGTCAATTGACCATTTAGGTCATGTTGACTTATTTGTAGATCTTACTTTGCTGAACATTATTGCTGTTTACAGTTTATCTCTAACTATAATAATATTCAAGATAATAACCAAAAACAGCAAAATTTCTTCAAAATTACCAATTCAGGGGCAGCAACCCAACAACCGATTACCGATTCATCTGAAAATTTCAGGGCAGATAGTTCTTGACCTGATAAACATTTTTATCCCCTGTCAGATTTCCTCAAAATGCTTTGGTTTTTGAGTTATAAGCCAAAAACTGCATTTTACCCCTATGTTCTATTTTTAGCGGTGGCGGCCATCTTGGTTGGTTGACCAGGTCACGCCACACATTTTTTAAACTAGATACCCCAAAGATGATTGTGGCCAAGTTTGGATTAATTTGGCCAAGTAGTTTCAGAGGAGAAGATTTTTGTAAAAGATTACTTTAATTTACGAAAAATGGTTAAAAATTGACTATAAAGGGCAATAACTCCTAAACGGGTCAACTGACCATTTTGGTCATGTTGACTTATTTGTAGATCTTACTTTGCTGAACATTATTGCTGTTTACAGTTTATCTCTATCTATAATAATATTCAAGATAATAACCAAAAACAGCAAAATTTCCTCAAAATTACCAATTCAGGGGCAGCAACCCAACAACCGATTGACCGATTCATCTGAAAATTTTAGGGCAGATAGATCTTGACCTGATAAACATTTTTATTTCATGTCAGATTTCCTCAAAATGCTTTGGTTTTTGAGTTATAAGCAAAAACTGCATTTTACCCCTTTGTTCTATTTTTAGCCATGGCGGCCATCTTGGTTGGTTGACCAGGTCACGCCACACATTTTTAAACTAGATACCCCAAAGATGATTATGGCCAAGTAGTTTCAGAGGAGAAGATTTTTGTAAAAGATTACTTTAATTAACGAAAAATGGTTAAAAATTTACTATAAAGGGCAATAACTCCTAAACGGGTCAACTGACCATTTTGGTCATGTTGACTTATTTGTAGATCTTACTTTGCTGAACATTATTGCTGTTTACAGTTTATCTCTAACTATAATAATATTCAAATTAATAATAACCAAAAACAGCAAAATTTCTTCAAAATTACCAATTCAGGGGCAGCAACCCAACAACCGATTGACCGATTCATCTGAAAATTTCAGGGCAGATAGATCTTGACCTGATAAACATTTTTACCCCATGTCAGATTTGCTCTAAATGCTTTGGTTTTTGAGTTATAAGCCAAAAACTGCATTTTACCCCTATGTTCTATTTTTAGCCGTGGCGGCCATCTTGGTTGGTTGACCGGGTCACGCCACACATTTTTAAACTAGATACCCCAATGATGATTGTGGCCAAGTTTGGTTTGATTTGGCCCAGTAGTTTCAGAGGAGAAGATTTTTGTAAAAGTTAACGACGACGGACGACGACGACGACGGACGACGACGGACGACGACGGACGACGACGGACGACGACGGACGACGGACGCCAAGTGATGAGAAAAGCTCACTTGGCCCTTCGGGTCAGGTGAGCTAATAAAAGGAATTGGAGAATTAACATGTCAACGCATTCTGCAATTCAAAATGTCGGCTTTTTAATTAAGTTACAGATAGATAGATAGCGGATTTTGCACTTGATGTCATTCAATCCGCACCATTGATATAAAATGAATGCATTAGAACTATGGTTTCACACATAAACATTATATCACAACCTGAATATCTGAGTGTTTACGTCATTTATATGTTTCTTGAAATGTGTATTGATAGGTTGTATGAATGGAAATGGGGAATGTGTGTCCTCCATTTTCATAATCAGTGATATTGTTGCCTTTTTTAAAACTACCTCTTCCCTTTTTTATTGGGAAAATATGCACCATTTTTATCAAATTGGGAAATTTAGAATAAACCATAAAATTGAGAATGGAAATGGGGAATGTGTCAAAGAGACAACAACCCGACCAAATAAAAAACAACAGAAGAGGGTCACCAACAGGTCTTCAATGTAGCGAGAAATTCCCGCACACCTTCAGCGTCCTTCAGCTGGCCCCTAAACAAATATATACTAGTCCAGTGATAATGAACGCCATACTGATTTCCAAATTGTACACAAGAAAATAAAATTAAAATAATACAAGACTAACAAAGGCCAGAGGCTCCCGACTTGGGACAGGCGCAAAAATGCGGCAGGGTTAAACATGTTTGTGAGATCTCAACCCTCCCCCTATACCTCTAACCAATGTAGTAAAGTAAACGCATAACAATACGCACATTAAAATTCAGTTCAAGAGAAATCCGAGTCTGATGTCAGAAGATGTAACCAAAGAAAATAAACAAAATGACAATAATACATAAATAACAACAGACTACTAGCAGTTAACTGACATGCCAGCTCCAGACTTCAATAAAACTGACTGAAAGATTATGATTTCATCATATGAACATCAGGCACAATCCTTCCCGTTAGGGGTTTAGTATCATACCATCATAACATATATGAGAAGAACATAACCCGTGTCATGCCAACAACTGTTTTTAGAATAAATGTGTTTAGTTCCGATGCAAAGACCTTATCAGTGACTCAATATTAACGCCAAAATATGCAATCTTTAATGACTTGACAACAGTATCGTAATCATATCCCTTCTTAATAAGTCTATTCAAAGGTTTTGTAAGTTTCTGAGGTGAATACTGACACCTTTGTGCTTTATAAAGAATATTACCATAAAAAATTGGATGTGAAATACCTGAACGTATTAGAAGTCTGCATGTTGAGCTATATTTACGAATGATGTCTTTATACCGATGATAAAATTTAGTAAATGTTTTGACTAGTTTGTGATATCGAAAACCCTGGTGTAATAATTTTTCAGTAATACATAAATTTCTCTCGTTAAAATCTAAAACATTGTTACATACACGAGCGAATCGTACAAGTTGAGATATATAAAACACCGTAAGATGGTGACAAGGGAACGTCACCATCTAAAAACGGATAAATAACGATAGGAAATGAAAAATCATCCCTTTTATCATAAATTTTAGTATTTAGCTTTCCATTAGTGATATAGATATCAAGATTGAGAAAAGGGCAGTGGTCATTGTTAGTATTAGCTTTATTTAAAGTAAGTTCAACAGGATAAATTTCATTAATATACATACTGAAGTCGTCATTATTGAGAGCCAAAATATCATCCAAATATCTAAAAGTATTATTAAATTTGTTTATCAGATGTTGTTTCGATGGGTCTTTGCTTATTTTTGTCATAAATTGTAACTCATGAATTTGACTGGAACTTCAATTTGCAGACCCCCTTTCAAGAGGTAAACCCTCATTTGAAATAAGACCCCTTATAGTCAGTGATGATACATAAATAGACTCTCAAATATGCACATATAGTCATTTTAGGCATGAAAAATGTATAAATGGGTGTTTTTCAGTTTGTATCCATGTACAATTACTACTGAGAATTTACTATTTGGGAAAAAAGTTGTCTTTTTGGGAATAATTTTAAGCCATTTTTTTTCAAATTGGGATGTTTCTCCAGGGGAAAAAGCCTATATTCTCCGGTAATTTAAGGCAAACAATATCACTGTCATTGAACTAGTACAAATTTTGTTTAGGGGCCATCTGAAACCAGCCTCAGGTTTTCTCTTGGTGTTGAAGACCCATTGATGGCCTTCAGATGTTTTCTGCTCTTTGGCCAGGTTGTTGTCTTTTTGACCCATTGCCCATTTCCATTCTCAATTTCATAGAATGTTGTCTTCAATGCACCATATTTCGTTTGTCTCAAAAGTATTGATACAGTCTGGTATATTGAAAACTATCAAGCCAGCCACATTACATATATATAAGTGTTTTGAAACTTTTGATTGGAGGACGTAACAATCCTAACTCCACAATTAACTTAATTAAGTCCTCTCTCCATACCTTTCTCCTACATTTGTTTAATTATTATATATCTATATTCTGATAAACCTTTGTCAATACAATGGTATACAGAAGTTCCATGTAATAAAAATAATAAAAAGCTCTTTTCTCCTACATTTTTTATTGTGACCATGACCAAACACAATCTTCTTGCTACCACATACATGTACATACATGTACACTAGACAGAGTCGCTGCCAGTGAACTTTAAATAAAACTTTAAACAAAGAATTTAATTCTTTCTCTTATATACTTCTTTTTTTTAAATAAATAAAATAGGCACAAAATTCCCTGTAGTATATATAATTACTAAATAACATAAGTTTCTAATTGAGTTACATGTTATCAACGGACTAAAAGTATTGAGTTATTGTGAAGGTTATAACACCCCAAACTAACTAACCTATGCACTAAGCGTGATAATCATATACATTTCTACAGGTTCTGAGAAGACCCCTACCAATTAGTTTTACATAATGTGCATGTGAAGAGACAATTAAATCTGTTTTCCCCTAACCTAATGACATGTGTCTCATATTGATCATACAACTAAATGAAATTTGAACTGATTTAATTGATTCAATGCTCTGTTTAATTGATTCTTAAGTCATTTAAAGACAAAAGATTTCACATTAGGAAACACTTAACTTTTAATTACTAAACATTCCTTGGATGTACAACATATCTTGTAAAACAATTCCATGGTTAAGTGTTAAAATGAGAAGATAGAATGTATATATGTCTGCTTATAATATTTGGCTTTATTGCATCAAGCAATCAGGCTGTGTGGGTACATTCCCTCAGTTCCTAATCAAATTTCAATTTCCTGATCTGGAGAAAATATATTTATATAAAACTTTTCAAAGTAAATATCTTTCATCAACAGGGAATAAGTTACAGGTTTGCAGTTGTAAATCTTTCCTTGTTAATATGCCAGCACCCACCACAACACAATTCATATATATTTCTGTTAATTATTAAACGATTGCAAGAAACTGATACATTTCTTTGGGCTGTTAATTTACAGTATAATGAATTGATTTATCTTTCATATGTTACATAAGAGACTAATTCTGAAGATTCCTTTTATTTGAATTAACAATTTTTCGTTAATTTGTTTATTATAGTAATTTATTAATGCTTGAATTGCTTGAAAGAAAAGAAAATTGCCTAAAATATCTAAAATTTAATCCGTGGGGATGCAATGCCTCAATAGAAGGCAACCCCACAACCCTCTTGATTGCAATTTTTTTATATAAATATATCATAGGTTTTTACTATATATATATATATATATATATATAAAGTATAAAATCTTTCCAAAAAGATCTTGCCACTTACTGTCTTCTATTATTGGGAATTATATGCTCCTTTTTAAAAATCCTGGCCATGTTCCTGATAATATACTTTAAAGGACAGTAATCAAATTGAGAAGGGTAATGGGGAATATGTCAAACAGACAACAACCTGACCAAAGAGCAGATAACAGCCAAAGACCACCTAACAAGAAAATTCCGCACCCAGAGGTGGTCCTCCGAAGCTGGCCCCTAAATAAAATTGTGTGCTTGTTTAGTGAAAATGCCTAAATGGATGTCTGTGACACTTAAACTCCAAAACATATAAATGAACTAAAATTAAAAAACATACAAGACTATAACAAATGCCACAGGCTCCCAAATTGGGAAAGGTGCAAAAATACGGCAGGGTTAAACATGTTTTGTGAGATCTTATAGAATTAATAACACTTGACTTAAAAATTCATGTGGCCTTTTTATGATGAGCCTTTTATAGATGAAACATATATATATGTATTACAATTTAAAAAAGTTCATTTCAAAGATTCTCATTAACATAGCAGTACATGTAATAGTAGATCAAATTCTGTGTTGTATTATCTAATATAAACAAGTACCATATATGTACACATTAAAACATTATGTGGAATATCTACTTGGCAGTGTTATCAGAACCTACCTTTTTCCTTATTCCTATTTCCTCCTTATCAAATTCCAAATTCCATTCAAATAACACTTTATCATTTACAAAAATAGACCTTCACAATATAATATTTACTCTTTCTCTTTTCAAAAATAAATGAATAAATCTATAAACCTGGATAAAACATCATACCTCGATTAATCTTTAAATAAATATTAGATATAAATTATAATTCATTGCCTAATCAACCTTTCCTATATAAACATATTTGTAGGACAAATCACTTTCATAGAGATCAAGTTATTCATTTTAATTTTTAAAACTGTTTATTTTTGTATTTCAATCGCTTATAGAATCTTTTATCATTCTACAATGTATGTTAATCTTCAATCCATTGTCTGAAGGCATTTAACTCCCTTTATTGAGGGTGACTGGCGGAAAGATATGGTCAGTAAGGTCTTCTTCTGACCTACAGTTAGACCCTTGTCAAAAGTGGGATGTCTAGTGTACTGTGCAGTATGTTCAAATATCAGTCTTTACGATGAACTGTTAAATCTACAGGCCCGGAGCTCAATTTTTAAAATGTTTTAGTTAGATTCTGTTGGCCTGTAGATATGATTTAACAGTCACGAGAGCAATTTTACAAGCCTGGGCTGCCAGGGCTGCCACTCAGCGTGAAGACTGCAAATATACAATGATGTCTGGTCCTAATGGGGACATTAAATTCAATGTCTACTGTCCCAATGTCTTCTGTAAAGAAAAGTGCCATGGTCTATGCACTGTAAGAAACCTTGAAACAACTCTTTGAGGGGTCAATCAAGTCACCGGGGTTGTAAGGCAACATTTCTGTCCATATCCAAAACAATGACAACATATACCCTCACTTTCTCATTGTAGTCCTAATTTCACCAACCTTCATCCTGGATGGCCACTATCACAGGACCTACCTGTGTGTTGTATGTATTGTGAATTTGTTTTGGTCCTGAACATGCATGAAATATTTGCCACTGGGAAGTTAAACAAACAACAACCAATTATCAATATTATAATATTTACTAACAACAAACAAATGTAAACATTGACTTTGAATTCTTGACAGTCAGTGTACTGTATATATTTGATAGAATTTTAATAAAGACTCACCAGCAAATTTTGAAAAAGTAAAATCCTCCAAAAATGTTACAGTTTTACAATTAATTTCACCTGTAACTTCCTGTGCAGGTAAACCTTTACAGGTAAAACAGGGTATGATAAATGACATATGATATATGAAAACATTATTATATGTCAAAAAAATTCTGTGCATACTGTGTCATGCTGAGAGTTATTATGGTGGATCAGACAGAATAGAGGGAGGAATGTAATTAATCCATAGACTGTATGGAATATACACCTGTAGGGGTGTACTTGTGGCTATATGCTAAGTCAGCTATGTATTAAGAGTTTTTCATTTAGTCTTGTTTATTGCAGGTGGGTATTAGAAGAATGTTAATTTTTTGTTAATTAAAAAAAATCAACATCATCAACCTTGAGCTTAATCAGGCAATACAAATACATAACAATTAAGAGTCATAAAAGTTATAAAATATACAACCATTAAAAACATGTCAAGAACCCAGGGTTACAATTTATATTAGCATCTTTATCATTCACTATATGCCTTTTTAGATAGACAGCCCAGATATTGTTCACTAAAACATTGATTTAATAATAATGAATATAATCATATACTGATATATCAATTTATTGGTGAACGATAAACAACAAGAATGTAGGTGTTCATAAAACAGGGATGCCCCCCTCGCACTACCACTTTCGGTGATCAGTGGACCACAAAATAGAAGTTGACCAAAAAAAGATATTCTTCACCCAAAAGAATTGCATTGATACATAATCTTAACATTGTCCACCTGACACAGCCCTTTATCTATCCCCATTCTGAAGCAATCATGTGTGCATAAATAGCTGGAGGATTTTCTTTAGTGTAGGGTAAAATTTGGAATATTATGCCAATATAAATGGGTTGATTGTGGCAGATATGAAAATCTGCTATAAGTTTAAGCACATAATCCTACACATTTATAAATATGATTGTCTAAAATTTCAAGAATTCAGGTCGTCAAGTCCAGTGACGGATCCAGAACTTTTCCTAAGGGGGAAAAGGGGGGGGGGGGGGCTCCAGTCATGCTTAAATGATTCCCTATATAATCAACCAAATTTTCCCCACGAAAGGGCCCCCCCCCCCCCCCCCCCCCACCCCCCCTGGATCCACCTATGAAGTGTACCCACCAATTATGCCCTGAGACACAATATGTTTAATCTTATAATAACATGCTCATCTAAGTTAAAAGATGTCCATGGGGTCTCTTATGACCAACATATGGGCAAACAAACATTTCTTTAGCTTGAAAAATCACAAATTTTACCATCTAACCCTCTCTAATATTAGAAAGTTCTGTAAAATTTGAATTGGGACAAAGGATTTTGATAAAAAGGTTGTCCTTGAATTACATCTTAGTTTCTTACAATCTCTTTGTTTTTTCAAGGTAAAATCAATTGCTGTAATCCAATTGTTTGTTTACTAACTTTATATTAACATATACATGTACATGTATTAACATTATTGAGATGTTCCCTATTAATACCAGCTGAACTTCTACCGATATTTCTCAAGGTAAAACAGCATTAAGTTAGGATAGTCCAATGAATATTAATTCAGTTTCTCACAGTGAACATCTAAATCGTA
>NW_027268794.1:0-35885 GCF_963676685.1 Mytilus edulis | reverse complement strand
TTTGTTTCCCTGTCTTTTAACAAGGCTATCTCTCATTTCTATAGCATGTTGAAATTATTTTTCTTTCGTAAAAGTATTTTCTTCCGGTCAGAGAATTGTTATTAACCTAAAATCAGAAGAAAACAATAACATAACTTGCAAAATTCAAACATTCTAATTGTAATGAACATTCAGTTTATTGCCACATCAACAATGAATCTATATTTGTCGTCATTCATTGCAAATAACAAGTTAAATTTTGAAATAACCTGTCAAAGCTATAAAAAATAAAGTAAATGGAAAAAATGTACTTTCAAATATAACAAGGTTAAACAATTTTAGTTGCTATCCATATTCAAAGCACAATACACGTTCATTTTCACTTACAGTCAATCTACATTCAAACGTCGGCAACTTGTATTGCAATTTGTCAAAGGTTATCTTGTCAACTTTACACGTAGAAAAATAATTCATTCATTATCACAATTTAAGATGTTGGTCAAAGATCGTAAAAGAGGGACGAAAGATACCAGAGGGACAGTCAAATTCATAAATCGAAAATAAACTGACAACACCATGGCTAAAAATGAAAAAGACAAATAGACAAACAACAGTACACATGACACAACATAGAAAACTAAAGAATAAGCCACACGAACCTCATAAATTACAGTATGCGGTGCTCAGAGACTGAAAATAAGTAAATTATCATTGATGTGAAACAGTAATTTGACCATCAATCAGTATGCATTGGAAACAGTTAGTAAAATGAAGTAAATGCTATTGATGAATTTGCACTATACAAGATCGAACTTTTTATGATTTTTTCATCATTTATAATTGAATACGTAAGTCAGATTTTTTTTTAAATGATCGATACCCATAATTAGAACTACGTCGTGTTCAGATACTCCGAAAATCAATTGAAAACAATATGTCACAAAGTTATATCAGTTTCAAACAAGATGAGATGAAATGCAGTAGGACTTTGCACTGAGTTTAAAATGTTCACGCTATTGAAAGAGTCGTTCGTGTGGATGGTAAAAAACGTAACAGTATTATTTCTGTGTCTGTCTGCTATATTGTTGTTTTCGTATAGCAGTCTTGTTTATGTTAATGTAAACAATGCTATCGCAGTTCAATTATGCGACGATTTATGTTGTCCTGGAGTGGAATCTAAACCTGAGAATTGCTCTACTGGCACATTGCAATTTCTAGTGGATACTGAAAACTGTAGAATTCCGAATGTGGATCCTTTCGATAAAAGTATAAAACATCTCCTTAATTTAAAATCGAGACACTATAGTTGCGACGATCATCAAGTTGTTACATATATCAAAGGAAACACATTGTTTCTGAATCAAACGAAACACTCAAAACGTTTATCTTTCTGTCGATTGGAGGCTATATATAGGAAAGGAAATTCTTTTAAATTTGGCGAGGAAAGTCAAGCATTCAATAGCTCTATTGAAATCAAAGACGAATTTATAAAAGTTAAGTGCTACAATTTTTCTGGATCTGTCATGGCTGAAAATTACCATATGCATTTCATTATGAAATATACAAAAAACGAAAAAAGCAATTATAGCAACCACCAGGTTAATGATACAAAAAACAATGAAACTCAAAATCCTTTATTCAAAATTGGTATAAAGTCTAATGTTTTATCGCGTCAAAGTCGACAATTTGAAATAAAAGATCGTTTAAATATTTTACTGTTAATGATTGACTCGACCTCACGGATTAATTCTTTGCGATATTTACCAAAGACTCGACAATATCTTATAGAAACTCTAGGAGCAGTGGAAATGATGGGATACAACAAACTTGCAGATAATACAATGGTTAACATGGTACCGTTTCTGACTGGTGATTACTATGAAAATCAACCATGCCTTAAAAGTAAACATGGAGTGGATAATTGCACCTTCATTTGGCAAAATTATTCACAGTCGGGATATTTAACTCATTTAGGCGAAGATTGGCCTGGGGCTGGAACGTTCCATTACGCTCTTAAAGGGTTTAAACGCCAACCAACTGATTATGATGACAGACCATTTCATGTAGCAAATGAGAAAGGTTCTAAGTGGATGACGGACACATGCTTTCATGGTAAGTCGTCATCTGAAACACTTCATCAGAGAATATATGACTTGGCGTACAACTTACGGAATAAACATTATTTTTCGCTTTCAACTTATTCTAGAATGACTCATAACTATCTAGAAGCTCTCAGAAATGTAGATAACATGACATTTAACACATTCAAAAAATTATATGAGAATAATCTACTCAATAATACATTCCTAGCATTCTTTGGAGATCATGGCATGAGGTTTGGGAAAGTAAGGATGACATTTATTGCTCAATTGGAAGAGAGGCTTCCCATGATGTTTATATATGTCCCAGAATGGTTCAAAACAAAATACAGTGGCTTATTTAATACTCTTAAAACAAATTCTAGACGGCTCACGACACACTTTGATATGTTTTCGACTTTGCTTCATTTGTTAAACCTTGATAACGAAAGAACACATAGATATGGGAAGTCATTATTTCATGAGATACCACGTGAGAGGACATGTGAGGATGCTGGAGTTCGTCCGCACTGGTGCACGTGCAATTATCATTTATCAGCTACGGATAATAATACACCAAGAAAAGATTTAGCCTCCATTTTCATTCAACATTTAAATACATTGCTGAAAAATCACACACATAAATGTTCAAAATTCACGTTAAAGTCAATAATATCCTCTATAAAACTACTGCCCCGTAAAATAGAGCATATAGAACACAGAGTAGTTATTGAAGCGGAACCAGGAGATGGTATTTTTGAAGCAACTCTAAGATGTGACAGAAACTACTCGACTTATAATGTAATAGGTGACGTCAGTCGAGTTAATAAATATGGAACAAGCACAAACTGTGTGAAAGACAATACATTGCGCAAAATATGTCACTGTATTAATACTGCCAATCGATGATAGGTTTAGTCTTGTATGATTTTTTATTTTAGTTTCTTGTGTTTAATTTGTGGTTTAGTATGACGTCCATTATCACTGAACTACAAATGTAGTATATATATATATTTGTATAGGGGCCAGCTGAAGGACGCCTCCGGGTGCGGGAGTTTCTCGCGGCATTGAAGACCTATTGGTGACCTTCTGCTGTTGTCTGTTCTATGGTCGGGTTGTTGCCTCTTTGACAGATTCCCCATTTTCATTCTCAATTTTATTGTACTTAATAAATACATCCAAAACATTCAACGCTTGCTATCATATCCATTCTAATGAAACTCAGGCGTATAATCTTGCAATTATATTAATCTGACCTTAATTTTATATTCATGGTTCATTGGTCCATGTTATTTGAATCTTGTTTGGTATGTTTTTCAGATACTATAAGGAATAAATTAACTATATTTGTTTTATGAAATGATTGTAATGTATATACATTTGGCTGTTCGGTATCATCTGACCTTGACTTTGTTTTGAAGGTTTATTGGCATATCCAGAAATTAACGCCACTTTGCTTATTTGAATATTATACTAAAGAAATCGGATACGGGTCACGGAAATTACATTAAAATGATAGAGAATTTTGAAAAAATGTCTGTTTTAATTTTAATTTAAGTGATAGACAGGTTGCCGGGGCAGAAAATAAATATACACAACAATATACACCATTTAAACGAAACATAATGACTGTTGTTGCAAAAATACAGGTTCCTGAGCCATTTTAAAAATCGAAGCGAGAGGCTTTTAACATTGCAGTGTAAAATACAGGCTAAAATGACTGAAACGTCAAATTTGCAAACTTCGTGTTGAAAATTGGCTTACAAGGTCATTACAAAAACAGGTTGCCGGGATGAAATATAAAACTTGAATTTCCAAAGAATAAGCAAGTCCAAACCTTGTATGTGTAGTCGTTGAACTCTAGGTTCCCACGTAAAATTAAAATGTCACTATTTCAAGAAGAATAAACTCACGAAAGCACGAAAAATTCACTAAATTCGCGTTCATTGTTTTGATTTTGACCGCCTGACAACTTTACGGAAATATCAAAGTGATTGTAAATAAGGACTCTGTGACGGGCAACTTATAATATCCGTGTTTTAAAGATTTTAATGATATCAAGCTAATCAAGCCAGTCCAGTTCAAAGTACTATCACGTGGTACAATTCTCATTTACATATTATGAATATTAATTAGCAAAACCACTACTAATTTCTGGCTATGGTTAATGTTAAATATCACAGAATTGGTCTATTTTCAGATACGATGATAAAGGTATAGTTAAACTGTATTATATTGATGTACGTTTCGGCAACAAAGGAACTTACTTTAAATAAATCAAATTTATTCGGTAATAACTGTTCTTTCCTGGATTTAGATATTTCGGTTTTAAACGGGAAACTACACACTAAAATTTACGACAAAAGAGACGTTTTTCGTTCCCTATTGTTAATTTTCCATTTTTAAATGGAGATGTTCCTTTGGCACCATCTTACGGTGTTTATATTTCAAAACTTGTTCGCTATGCCCGTGTCTGTTGTGATGTTTTTGATTTTAACGAACGCAACCTATGTATTACTGGTAAATTATTAAACCAGGGATATCGTTACCAGAAATTACTTAGAACCTTTACTAAATTTTTTCATAGATATAAAGATTTGGTTTTGAAGTTTGGTTGTACCTGTAGAAAACTTATTTCAAACGGGATAGCACATCCTCATTTTTACGGAAATGTTGTTAACCGTGCCCGGAAATTTAGAAATGATCCATGTAAACTTGTCGCTCCTTTAAATAAACATATTTTAAAAGGTTACCTATTCAATACTGTAATAAGATTATTGAATATTGTTTTTATTGGTATAAATATTGATTTTGATATCAGTAAATAAAAAGCTAACTAAATATTACTAGTATGTTATATACATATTCATGGATCTACAATCTGTCGATACCTGTAACTTGGCATTGCACAAGATCATGTTTTTCTGTTTATGACGTCTTTACACTAAATCCATAGGATGTTGGATGTGTACGGATTGATAGTTTAGTCTTAGATGCATGATTTTTTTTATTAGTTGTTAGTGGCTTTGAACTAGCTGTCAGATAACTGCGAGTACTCTCAGATCTGTTCATTGCGTCTTTTTGTGTCGGGATGTATAAGTACCCGGCCACGTCCACTTGTATTTTTGTCCATCTGATGAGTTAAACCTTTTTCAACTGATTTTTATTGTTCGTTCTTATGTTGTACTGTTATACCACTGTCCCAGATTAGGGGGAGAGTTGGGATCCCGCTAACATGTTTAACCCCGCCACATTATTTATGTATGTGCCTGTCCCAAGTCAGGAGCCTGTAATTCAGTGGTTGTCGTTTGTTTATGTGTTACATATTTTTTTTCGTTCATTTTTTTACATAAATAAGGCCGTTGGTTTTCTCGTTTGAATTGTTTTACATTGTCTTATCGGGGCCTATTATAGCTGACTATGCGGTATGGGCTTTGCTCATTGTTGAAGGCTGTACGGTGACCTATAGTTGTTAATGTCTGTGTCATTCTGGTCTTTTGTGGATAGTTGTCTCATTGGCAATCATACCACATCTTCTTTTTTATATTTAATGTACAAAAAAATTATAAGGCGCGCAAATTATATAAGGTTTGTTTCTCAGATACAGTTGGTTCTTCAATACAGCAAGAAAAAATCCCGCACCCAAACTTCGTGCTTCAGCTGGCATATATAAACAAAAATATGGACTAGTTCAGTGATAATGGACGTCATACTAAACTTTACAGTTGTTTCTCGTTTTTCGTTTTTTATATAGATTAGACCGTTGGTTTTCCCGTTTGACAGGTTTTACACTAGTAATTTTGGGGACCCTTTATAGCTTTCTGTTCGTTGTGAGCCTAAGATATGTGTTGAATCCCGTACCTTGACCTATAATGGTTTACTTTTATAAATTGTGACTTAGCTGGAGAGTTTTCTCATTTACACTCATACCACCTCTTCCTTTATCTATCCAAAGTATGTACAAGAAACTAAAATTAAAAATCATACAAGACCAACAAAGGCCAGAGGCTCCTGACCTTGGATAGGCACAAAAATGCGGCGGATTTAAACATGTTTTGTGAGATCTCAACCCTCCTTTTATACCTCTAGCCAATGCAGATAAAAAAAAAACACACACACAGAAATACCGACAGTAAAGAAGCCCGTGTCCGTTGTCAGAATAGGTAACAAATGAAACTTAACAAAATGACAATGATACATAAAATAACAAGTAAAATTGAGAATGGAAATGGGGAATGTGTCAAAGAGACAACAACCCGACCAAATAAAAAACAACAGCAGAGGGTCACCAACAGGTCTTCAATGTAGCGAGAAATTCCCGCACCCGGAGGTGTCCTTCAGCTGGCCCCTAAACAAATATATACTAGTTCAGTGATAATGAACGCCATACTAATTTCCAAATAGTACACAAGAAACTATGGAAATGGGGAATACTAGCAGTTAACTGACATGCCAGCTCCACACCTCAATTAAACTGATTGAAAGATTATGTTTTATTCCTATGAATGTCAAGCACAATCCTTCCCGTTAGGGATTGAGTATCATACCATCATAAAAATGTATGGGAAGAATATAACCCGTATTTGTATGAGCTATGGTGTACATGTATATAGTTGTCTCTTTGGCAATCGCATCGATCGCGGTCAATCGGGCCAAAAGGTTTTGAATAAATGATACCCCAAAACGGACCATATTTGGTAAAAATGAATCATAATTGTTTGGTTTGTTTT
Organism: Mytilus edulis; assembly: GCF_963676685.1. NCBI lineage: Eukaryota > Metazoa > Mollusca > Bivalvia > Mytilida > Mytilidae > Mytilus > Mytilus edulis. The sequence continues at coordinate 29,098 of NW_027268794.1, read as the reverse complement.
CAAAATATTCCACTGAGGAATTTCATTGACTATAATTCCTAAATTGTTTCGTAACATTTCAGTTTCATAATGAATACGAACAACATGCTGTAAAATTTTATAATGAAATCGATCAAAAATAGATACTTTAAGTGACCTCTTGTCCTCTCTTCTATTAATCAGAATGAAACTATAACTTGACCTGAAACATACCGCGCTGAAGTACGTCCATTATTCATAGTTCATTATTCATTATTCAATAATGAATAATGAAATAGTTCACTATTCAATATTAAAAAATGAATAATGAATAATGAAATAGTTTAAACATTTGTATACAACGCTTAAAAAATTAAATCAGACATAATAAGCATACTGTTCTATGTCGGAAGCTAGTTATTCAGTGATTGTCGTTTATTGGTCTGTTTATCGTTTTGTTATAGTCATGTTGGGCCTTTTATAGTTTGCTGTTTGGTGTGAGACAACGCTCCGTGATGAAGACCGTATTATAACCAATAATTAAAATTGAGAATGAAAATGGGTAATGTGTCAAAGAGACAACAACCCGACCAAATAAAAAACAACAGCAGAGGGTCACCAACAGGTCTTCAATGTAGCGAGAAATTCCCGCACCCGGAGGCGTCCTTCAGCTGGCCCCTAAACAAATATATACTAGTTCAGTGATAATGAACGCCATATTAATTTCCAAATTGTACACAAGAAACTAAAATTAAAATAATACAAGACTATTCAGTTCAAGAGAAATCCGAGTCTGATGTCAGAAGATGTAACCAAAGAAAATAAACAAAATGACAATAATACATAAACAACAACAGACTACTAGCAGTTAACTGACATGCAAGCTCCAGACTTCAATTAAACTGACTGAAAGATTATGATTTCATCATATGAACATCAGGCACAATCCTTCCCGTTAGGGGTTTAGTATCATACCATCATAACATATATGAGAAGAACATAACCCGTGTCATGCCAACAACTGGTTTTTGAATAAATGTGTTTAGTTCCGATGCAAAGACCCTATAAGTGAATCAATATTAACGCCAAAATATGCAATCTTTAATGACCTGACAACAGTATCGTAACTATATAAGAAGTCTGCATGTTGAGCTATATTTACGAATGATGTCCTTATACCGATGATAAAATTTAGTAAATGTTTTGACTAGTTTGTGATATCGAAAACGCTGGTGTAATAATTTTTCAGTAATACATAAATTTCTCTCGATTGTTAACTTTTAATAAATTATAACTTGGATGGAGAGCTGTCTCATTGGCACTCATATTGCATCTTCTGTTTTATATATGTACCCAGTTTTATCTTTATTTGATCACAACTAGACTGAACACACCGTCACATTTCAATAACGAACAGTACATTTTGGGTCAAAACCGTACTTAATCATGATCAAACATAGTCATCTTTAATGAAAAAAACAACAACAATAAAACAACTTGTACGTGTATTCAGTTTTCAGTGGATTTGACTTACTCTACTCTTTTACAATGATACCTTTTAAGAAACCACATAATTCATTGAAGTTGGTGACACTAAAACTTCATCATAAACTATAACCAAAACATTTACAATAAACAGAGACGGACGGATGAACAAACGTAAAGACTTTTAAATATAATGACCATCTCTATCGTCGAACAGGGTAAGAAAATCAAAATCAAAATCGTGAATTGAGTAACATGTCAGTCTTGAGTCAATCAACATAAAAAAAATCTTGAGATTATTAGACATAAATTATAATGCATTAGTGCAAAAAGTACTTTTTTATATTTTTTAAAAGAAAACAGGTAAAGCCATAGCATCAAAGTCTACATAAGTTCGATAGTTTCCTCGCTCCTTTGCAAAGTCTGTTTCAAACCGTTCCAATAAACTCTGATATAAAGTGGAGGCTTCCAACGCATTTGTTGGTAAACCAAGTGTCACACGAAATAAACGTAACTTTTTCAGTATTCCTGTCAGGAGTTGATACAAATGCAGTGATGAATATTTCCATGTATTCTAGCCCCATTTAAAAAAAAAAACCTTATGCATTTCTCCATTCTGTCACTTTAAAAAAGAGACATTGAAGACCCGTACCATGTGTAAGACAAAGAATTTAACACACACTATATTATTTTGTGCGCAAAATATATTTAATTTGTGAGCACAATATATTTAAGTTGTGCGCACAATATATTTAAGTTGTGCGCACAATATATTTAAATTGTGCGTACACTATTATTTTCTGCGCACACTATATTATTGAGTGCGCACAATTTATTTAAGTTGTGCGCACAACATATTTTTTTTTCTTTGCATGTCCCCTAGCAGGGCTCCGTAGTTTTGAGGTTGAAAAACACGCATTCAATTTGTCACAATTAAATCAATCATTCAAACCTTCATTAACTCGCTAACTCAAAAAATATGGTGGAACATACACTTATGTAATTCTAAAACTGTTCATGTTGGCTGTTAATAAACTTTTACATTTATACCTAGTGATAATTTTCAGTATTTTTCTAGGATACATGTATGAAAATCCGTATATACGTTAAAACTTACTAATATTTGATAGTGGTAAATGACTTCTATGATCCATCGTCTCAAAAATTACAGATTTAAATGATACGCCAATCGAATGGTTATATATATGACAATACTTTTTTTTATAGTCATTATGAGTTAGATTTATTCATATAACAAATAGAATGTTATTGTCCTGATTAAATGGTAAATATTTGCAACTGGAAGCAAATCACCGATTTCGACTCATTTAAAATCACCCCCTTATTGACGATCCAAAATACCTTTCAACAGTATTTCAATGGTCTTGAATAGAGAGTTGAAAGAGACCGTTTATCGAAACCAAACTAACAGTGCCATAGCCAAATCAATAAAAGCAGTCAAAAGACATTCAGTAGACAAAACACAACATTTAAAACTAAGACTGGGCAACACGATCGCATACAAATCCCGGGGTTGATATCAAGTTCTAGGTAAGCATATCCTGTTCCACATGCTGGGTGGTTAGTATGAGGTTTCAATGTTTATTTCATTATTCTAAATAACGTTATTGTTTTCTTATATTTAAAATAAAGAGAGGTCGAAGATACCAAGGGAACAATCAAAATCATAATACTATGAAATACAGACAATATTGTTGCAAAAATAAAAAATAAAACCACAAAAACTAAGCGGCGATCTCAGCGTGATCGGTCACGGCTCATATGAAGTAAACTTTCGGTGATAAGTCCTGCATTCGATAAACAGATGACATGATTGTGTTCACATGTTGCTATCGTTAGAATACTTCAAAAAATGGTTCAAGTTTAATAACTCCCCTACAAATAATCTTATCAAAATGGCGGTATAATATGGTCAACTACACATGATAGCAAACAAAAGTACCAAGAATGAAGGCATGCCAAGAAATCCTCGCTCAAAACTCCGATGGATCTCCTACGGTACTGTCTTTTAGAACACAGTCATATATATACCACATGTGCAATAAAAATCATCCGTGAAATGCTCTATGGGATCTTTTCAAAATTTCAACGGAGGCAATTTCTTGGCCTGGCTTTCTGTGAGATAGTTTCAGAGGAGGGGCAATCACAATATGTACATGTATACACCAACCTTTAGAATAGTCCCAGGGGCGGATCCAGGATTTTGGAAAGGGGGGCGAAGTAACTAAAAATTGGCGAGCGGAGCGAGGCGAAAAAATTTTGGGACCTTTTTTAGACTAAAAACATAAAATAAGTGTAAAATGCACTTTTTAAACGGTTCTTGACTTTGGGCATGTATATTTTATAGTTGCTGTAAAGTGCGAGGGTTGGACATTTTTTATGCCGTATTCTCCACATTAATTGTCTATTATAAAATGATGGGATGATCCAAAGCTATGTACTAATATATTTGATGTGGGACTTGCCAGTTAAAAATGGACATGGAAAATTCTCGTTTGTTGTATGTTTAGTTAGTATCAAGATATACGCCGGGCTATTCGATGAAATTTACAATACGACCGACACGAGTTAAGAAACAAACAGACAATTTTTATCCAAATGTTTGGTAGAAATGTTTCCGCCAACAAGGGAAGTGAGGGGTTCCAAATCAACCAAAGGCTACGAATGAGTCTGAAATGACAACGAATTTATGAATCGGACGGTCGAAAAATGGAGACATTAAGGCAACACCCAGCAGGCAGGTTGCAGTCGGGCCTTGAACAAAGTATTCAATAAATCAGTTCGGCAAAACAGACATTCCGGTCAGATATGGGATTAACATGCAAAACCTCGGCCACCAAAAAATTACGCCCGTTGTTCATTTAATTCTAAAAAAACATCTGAAATTTTGGTTTCAAATGGCAAAAAAGTGGACAAGATTAATGTTTTCAATTTTGATACGATAAGATTTTTTGTTTAAGGCAAAAAAAGTGTCAGAACTTTTCCTCTCATACATCTCAGACTGCCCCCTCAAATCAAATGGTTCGTACCTTAGATCTTAAGCTTACTGACAGAGGATCATTATTCAGCTATGTTATTAATAGGCTTGGCCGTGTAAATAATATTGCTGTGGAACTTTTTTGTTCTTGACATTATAATAGAGTATTACTTTCTGTTTGGTGGAATTGTGAAATAGAAGTCAATACGTTCTTGCTCAATCCTTGTCACTTTGAAGGTGTCATTCTTGTCACTCTCAGCATAAGCAATTTGTTACTGTAATTTGATTTTCAAATTGACATAGTGACGTTTTTTCGACGCACTGGTTTACTCCACCGTAGCGAATCACAGGACTTTGACATAACCAATAATATATTACAGTAAATACGAGCGAAAAATATCTTTATAAGTAAAAAATTGCCACATAAAAACTAAATACACGGGAAATATCAAAGTTCACGAAGTCTTGTCTGATTAATCTTTTACAAAAAAAAAAAAAAAAGTCCAAGCAAAGGGGGGCGTACGCCCTCTACGCCCCCCTCTGGATCCGCCACTGAGTCCCATAACTCCTCAGAAAAGTGGTCGGATCAAAATGATTCTACAATGTGGTCATGTTCACAAAAACACAATCCTTCAAATTAGGAAAACTTTCATTAAAACGGTATCAAATGAGATGCGTTCGAAACTAACGTAAAGGTGTTATTTTTACAACAACCTATCATAGTTTGCAAGCGCACACCAAACAGTGACAGGATAGTCAACCTTATGACGGTGGTCACTTAGAGGTAGAAGTAGAAGTAGAAGTAGAAGTATCAAATAGTCAAAGCTTCATAACTCTTGAATAGGAATAGGAACATTCAGTAGACAAAACACAGCATTCAGTAGACAAAACACAACATTTAAAACTAAAGACTGGAAAAACGATCGCATACAAACCCCGATGTGTAGTTGTGTAGTTGACCATATTAAAAATCAATTCCAAATGTTGGGAAATTTGGTCTTCCTCACATGGTGGAAAACAAAGAGAGTTTTGTGTGAAATGGTCTCAAATAGTTATCATAAAGTGTTAGGATTATAATTTAATACGCCAGACGCGCAAAGTCGCGTTTACAATATTGCATAAAACAGGTAAGGCCCAATAACTCTCGTCTCGCTCAACAAAACAATACTATGTAATTACTGAATTTAAGAATCCTTTTTTTAGTTTCACAAAGACAGTTCAAGGATTTAGATAAATAAGCAGTGGCGGATACAGAGGGGGGGGGGGGGGGGGGGGGGTTTCCGGGGGTTGGAACCCCCCTTTTTTTGGCCGATCAATGCATTTGAATGGGGACATATAGTTGGACCCCCCCCCCTTTATCCTGGGTTGGGAACCCCCCTTTTTAAAATGGCTGGATCCGCCCCTGATAAGCCACGAGTATGTTCGATCTATTCACATTTGATGTTCCTTTGTACGTTTATCAAATGGCACGGTATGTACAAGACTATTTCAAACAGTGTTTTTGACCTGGGTAAACACGAAATGTGAAGTAACTGCACTTGAAGCATACTCGTGTTTTGTGAAGCGTAGTTCCAATCATCTTTAATTCTATATGTACCTTAAATATATGTCATACTTACTACAATACATTATAGTATAGGTTCTGCTTGTAATTGTTTAGGGTGTATGGTGACATATAATTGCTTAAGTGAACGTCATTTGACCCTGGCCGATTGTTGTACCAATGACCAATTCCTTATTTTTATTTTTGCTAGGAAGCTACCATCTCATCCGGCATCTTTTTTACTCAAAATTCCTGTCCTGCTTTTTTTCAAAACTCATTTTAGTTTAAACAGTATTTATTAATGGAAAATCACAAGATAAAATATTACAATGTTACATAAAGTTCAAATATGGGATTCGAAAACAAGTTTGGAAAACTTATATAAATTCGTCTCCCACATCTTAGACCCGCGCCGCCCCTCCAACCCCCATCCCACACTTTTTCCCTCGAATAAAATCCAAATGGTAAAGAATATGTAAGCAAGTGTGAGGTATTCCAAATCATATATACGCAAAAGTTCGCAATTGTTTTATAGTAAACGAAATATGCACAGTGTTTTTTATGCAAACAAAATCAGTTAATAATGATTTGAATTACAATGTCTGCCCCAATAATACAATATTTTTTTCACAATGTATAAGAGTTGTTCAAAAGATATAAGGAAGTTCTTTTTAAACTTTAAAATTATTTAATTCAAATGAATATTTAATCTTTTTGATCTACAGGTTTCACAAACTCATGCCTAAAAAATATACACACGTAATAGAATACGGAAGATAAAAGAATAATAATATTTAGACAGACTAAAAAAGATAATTAAAATCTTGTACCAAGTACAGTCTATTCAAATATTTAAGTTGTCCGGGTTCTTTGCTAAATTTACCTTTTATACATGAAAAAATCGATGTTCTTACTACATCAGTACATGTCCTAAGTACTCGCACATTTAATTTAAATACTTTATCAGATATACTCAACATCTAAATAAAAGCAACACTTAATTGTTATTACCATAATCATCAATCTAATTAAAAACCGATCTCTCATCGATCTTGTTTCTGATATGTCGCGTGGGAGATCTAACGAAACCCGCTTTGAGGTCACATGTGAGTGACCTCGTAGGTGTGTCTTTTTCGACCAATGAAATTGAGTCTTCCACGATCTTGTAAGTTTAACGTAAGGCAAAGGGATGTAACTCATTTTATTTACGACGAAATCGTCAGTCAAAATAATTCATAAACTTTTTTGATTGGCTTATTAATAGGTCGTCAACTCATTTGCATATCTTTATAAATTCATAACTTTTAGTTCACTCACATGTGACCTCAAAGCCGGTTTCGTTAGATCTCCCACGCGACATATCAGAAACAGGAGCGATGAGAGATCGGTTTTTAATTAGATTGCATAATCATTATTATAACAAACTTGTCGATTCAAATGATAATATAAGATAATGTTTACTCTAGCCACAGCATCATTTTGGAACATTTTGGAAAATTTAAGGTAATCACCTTTCTGTTTTTGTTTCGATTTTCTCCCTAATAGTTACATATTTTAGATGTAACAAAGAGATTTTTAGTAGTAAATAAACATACAGAAGGGTGTTTAACTTTAAAGGTCGCAGCTAGCCGGCAGATTTCATTTTTAACAACTAAAACCAAGGGGAAAAAATTATAACAAGATGCTTTGGTTTTTGTCGCGTCATTTTAATTGTATGCTTAAGGATGTCCTCTACACTGTTTAAAAATAACAAGCCTTTTAAAAGACTTTGATGAATTGAAGGTATATAAATAAAGAAAACAATAAAAGCAGAAAAGGTGGAGGTTCCGGGTGCTTGTTTTCGAGATATAAGCCATAGAAAATTGGGAGGGAAATAATTCTCTCTAGATTTTTCATATATTTTAAAATTGGCATCTTTTTAAGCCCCATTTATGGGCATTGTGTTTTCTGGTCTGTTCGTCCGATCGTTCGTTCGACCGTCCGTACGTTCGTTAATCCGTCTGTTCGTTTGTCCGTCTGTCCGGCTTCGGGTTAAAGTTTTTGGTCGAGGTAGTTTTTGATGAAGTTGAAGTCCAATCAACTTGAAACTTAGTTCACATGTTCTTTATGATATGATCGTTCTAATTTTAATGCCAAATTAGAGATCGTTTATACCCCATTTTGACTGTTCACTGAACATAGAAGATGATAGGGCTGATGGGGCATCCGTGTACTGGGGACACATTCTTGTTTTATTTCAAAACTGTGAAAAAATAACAAGGATTTTATAAGATTTTGAGATACGACTTTTTGAACTTTATGTGATAAAATTATGAAAATAAAAGTAAGAATAAGTGGGGCAATTTTTTTTTAATAGCAATACATGAATCCGAAAATCTGGCAAAAATTCAAAAAAGGGAGGAGCAAACATCCTTTAATAAGCAGTCAGTTTCTGCAACAGCATCTCAAGTTGATGTCATCGTTATTTTTCGACATTCTACAAAAAAACACACTAGAAAGTTGGTATAAAAAAAGGTTCAATAAATTTACAATTGAAATGCATGCACTGTAGAAAGTGTAAATCATAATAAAGAAATTGTTAGCCTTTCATTTCTAGGCCTTTTATATCTGACTATGCGGTGTTATTTTCTGTGTCATTTGGTCTCGTCTCATTAGCAATCCTACCACATCCTCTTTTTGGCTCACCTGGCCCAAAGGGCAAAGTGAGCTTTTCTAATCACTTGGCGTCTGGCGTCCGGCGTCGTCCGTCGTCGTCCGTCGTCGTCCTGCGTTAACTTTAACAAAAATCTTCTCCCCTGAAACTACTGGGCCAAATTTAACCAAACTAGGCCACAATAATCATTTGGGTATCTAGTTTGAAAATTGTGTCCAGTGACCCGGACAACCAACCAAGATGGCCGCCATGGCTAAAAATAGAACATAGGGGTAAAATGTGGATTTTGGCTTATATCTCTGAAACAAAAGCATTTAGAGCAAATCTGATATGGGGAAAAAATTGTTCATCAGGTCAAAATCTATCTACCCTGAAAATTTTCAGATAAATCGACAACCCGTTGTTGGGTTGCTGCCTCTGAATTGCTAATTTTAAGGAAATTTTGCCGTTTTTGGTTATTATCTTGAATATTATTGTAGATAGAGATAAACTGTAAACAGCAATAATGTTTAGCAAAGTAAGATTTACAATTATACAAATAAATCAACATGACCGAAATGGTCAGTTGACCCCTTTAGGAGTTATTGCCCTTTATAGTAAATTTTTAACCATTTTTCGTAAATCTTAGTAATCTTTTACAAAAATCCTCTCCTCTGAAACTGCTGGACCAAATTAATCCAAACTTGGACACAGTCATCTTTGGGTGTATCTAGTTTAAAAAATGTGTCCGGTGACCCGGCCAACTAACCGAGATATATAACTCAAAAACCAAAGCATTAGAGCAAATCTGACAAGGGGGTAAAATTGTTTATAAGGTCAAGATCTATCTGCCCTGAAATTTTCAGATGAATCGGATAACCCTTTGTTGGGTTACTGCCTCTGAATTGGTAATTTTCGGGAAATTTTGCCGTTTTTTGGTTATTATCTTGAATATTATTATAGATAAAGATAAACTGTAAACAGCAATAATGTTCAGCAAAGTAAGATTTACAAATAAGTCAACATGACCGAAATGGTCAATTGACCCCCCTAAGCAGTTCTTGTCCTTTATAGTCAATTTTTAACAATTTTCATAAAATTTGTAAATTTTTATTAACATTTTCCACTGAAACTCCTGGGCCAAGTTCATTATAGATAGAGATAATTGTAAGCAGCAAGACTGTTTAGTAAAGTAAGATGTACAAACATATCACCATCACCAAAACACAATTTTGTCATGACTCTATCTGCTTCCTTTGTTTAATATTCACATAGACCAAGGTGAGCGACACAGGCTCTTTAGAGCCTCTAGTTTATATTTAATTGGCAATTACACAATTCCTCAGAAGTGTTAAAAAATAACACACATTTAAATATTGCAAACCAAGGATGAAAAATATTTCAATTACTTGTATAAAGCAGTGCTGTTTTCTTGCTGATGAGTATAGATAATACATATATTTTGCGGTGTTCTATAAATATGTTATAAACTTTGTTAGCCTTCACATGTGATGCATAAGTAACCTTTGTACATAAAATGGACATTTCACTATTTATATATTTCCTTGCTCTCTACGTCATCAATGTAAAGTGAAGCTGCATCTTCAACAGAGCCACCATGTGTTCCGGATACATCACATAGGGATAGTTGGCGGAAAGAGGATTTTCCAAACCCTCAGATTAACATTGATAAATGTGGGAGGAATTGTAAAAAGTCGTGGAATTGTGACCCGAGTCATATTTTATCAACATCGGCAGGTATATTGTACTGATTTTATTAAAATAAGTGTACAAGCTTACTTGAACAAAAATATATGATATCAAATTTTGTTTAATGTGCATTTTTCATATTCAAAATTTTGTGTGTGTTTTTTTTTTAATTCAATACAAACTTTAATACATGTTTTTTTTAAAGAAACTTGGACCACTCACATACCATGGTATAACATACAGAGAGTGGAACAATTTTTCGAACGTCCAATTGTTAGTTTTTTTAAATATTCTTATGCTTTCAGTGAATGATAATGAAATATAACTACATTTTTTATGTATGACCTCAGAAATGTAACTTCAATTTATGTGCATACAGCTTTTTTATTGTATATATATAGTATGAACTTAGTGATACGTGTACTAGCACTAAAGCTTGTTAGTCTCCACATTTAATAAGTTATATTTTTATAACACACATTCCTTACTAAAATAATCCACATCTGGAAATTGTAAATCTTTCAGGTGATGAGTTAGACGAGCTTATAGAGAGAGTCTCAAGATCCGGTAAATGTAGCTGTTCCGAATGTTCCTACCCAGATGGTTACAATATCGCTGTTGCTATGGTTCCGTCTATGAGTTATTCTGGGTTTGTACTATAGTATGAGATAGATAACACTTTTGTTTACCATTCTCTTCGAATAATTATTATAGAGGTCAATGTGACGGACGATTAATTCCATGTCAGTAATCACTATGCAACCGAAAAAAAAAAATTGTTTAAAATATACCACTGTCTATGTTATCTCCATCTTATGCTCGAAATAAGCTATATGTAATGCAAAAAAAAAATTACCAATGAGAGCAACAATAAAAAAATCAACAGGATTTATACGTAACAGCTACAACTGTTTAAGATCAGTTTTGCTTAAGAGCTCAAGTGTTGGTGTGTCTGCAAAGAACTGGAAATTGAACACAAAACATTTTAGGAATAATCTTTGAGTTCTTGCAAAAATTGAAGTAACGTATAAAGACAAACATAATGGGACTTAACGTCCTTGCTTCATCGTTGACATTTAACTCACGTAACATTTTTTAAATATTCAATAAATTAATGTTTTACTTTAAAAAAGTTATTTTAGTTTGTGATATTACAGAACCAGAGCTGCAGCACAAAGTTTTGCACACTATCTCAGAGTGAGTTGGGACTTTGAGCAATGTGACAACAATGTAGTTATATTTATATCACGGGACGATAGAAAGGTAGGACATAGTAAGTTCAAATTTGTTTGCTCACTCGGCCAAATGCAATTGTAAGCTTTTGTCATCTCTGTGCTAGTCGTACGTATTTTAGTAATTATCAAAATCTTCTTGAAAACAGCTTAACAGAATGAAACCAACCTTTCCAGATATGTTCGTGTGAAGGGTCTTACCAACTGTTTTACTTTGATGCAGAGCAAAAAATTGATATGGCCTTCAAAGAAAAAAATGTTCTAATCGAAAAGCACAGCAATGACATTTACTATTTATTGAACAAATTAAATCCAAGTGAACAACTTGGCTCCAATAGAAGCCTTTGTTTTATTTTATCTACACATGGTCTGTGGTTTTATCAAGTTGATTCTAATATTTATGTTGTGATATTAATAAAAGATTATGGATAATTAATTCAAGGTCAAGAATAAAGTCAATACTCGTGTATTGCTAGAAATATAGGACATTGCGATACAATCTCTATTTAAGAACGGAGGAAACAATGAAAACAAATCGTGCAGAAATATTATGTAGAGAGGTACTTTCAGTTTTTGTTTTACTTTGGTTATGATCTATAAAAAAACCCATATATTTCTATTTTCTTCATCAAAATGAACTATTCAAATGAACTACTCCAGGGAGCCTCTAGTTTTATGTGAAATGTATAACTTGTGTAGATGTTGTTATGATATTTAGAATAGGGGAGTAATTGACTCAATGTGTGTGTGTATAGAACTTTAACCAACAGTTTGGTGTACTCAGTGATGGTTAACATTATTTCATTAGTTTTCGTTGGGGGCGAATCGACCTTTTCTATTTATTGCTATAATTCCTTACAATTGATTTTTTTTGTCATTTACTCAGTTCAAAGTTACTAGTATACATACACTTTTGATGTGCTGCTGTATGCGTATCTTAGTTGTCCTTTACATGTTATGTAGGTATACACACAATCAAAGTGTTTTGCTCTGTGTGTATCTTAAATATATATTATTTACTTTCCATGTAGGTATACACAGAATCTGGACAAACAGCGTATAAGATCTTAACAACAGAGTGTACAGAGGAAGTCTATAATAGAGTGAAACCCAAGTTATCAGAAGGAAGATATAATAGCGCATTAGATGAAATGATAGGGTATTACAAGTAAGTACAAACTATAAGTTCTAAAGGTGTAATTTATTTTACAACAATGGACCATACAAACTTCAAATATTAAAAGCACAATATGTTGTCATATAACTGACGAAAAGTAATTCACATATATGCTAACAAATGTTGGTATTTTTATTTAGTTTTTCATCCTTTTTCGCCAAGTTTTGGCCTTGTTTTTAGCCTAGTTCTAGCCTTTGAGTACGAAATATTTCACGATAATGACAGTTTTTGTCAAACTTGAAAGCCCTACTTTTATATACTACTTAAAGACTGGTTACAAATCAAAAGAGAATGGTCTATTTTCATATTGCAAATTGGGGACAATAAAATGTTTTTCGATAAGTTTGTCGTGTATAAAATACAAAACAGTTGCTTTTTTCCTCAAATTGCCTGCACCAATGGTAAGCTTGATTTGACTTAAGATTACCGAGGTTTTCTTATTTAGAGATAAACCTTTAACAGTGTGCAAGTCCACTATATGATGAGTGTTAAAACGAATAATTTATATTCAAAGGACATTTAGAGGAAAAAATAGTTATCAACAAAAGACATGTGTCTAAAAAATATCATGAATATGTCAAGCTGTAAATAAAAAAAAGACGTGTGTCTATACAATTTGTTTAATTCAGACGAGATTCCTGACTCGGGACAGACATAAGACAACCATTGATGAAAGTTCTGACTATAAAGAGGACACATGACATATGACAACCATTGACGAGATTCCTGACTTGGGACAGACACATGACATAAGACAACCATTGACAAGATTCCTGACTTGGGACAGACACATGACATAAGACAACCATTGACGAGATTAATGACATGGGACAGACACATGACATAAGACAATCATTGACGAGATTACTGAATTGGAATAGACACATGACATAAGACAACCATTCACTAGATTGCTGACTTCGAACAGACACATGCCACTTCTGTGTTGACTTCTACCTCATGAATAGATTACCTTAGCTTTATTTAGCAAAACGTTTAGGAATTTTGGTCCTCAATGCTCTTCAACTTCGTACTTTATTTGGCCTTTTTAATATTTTGTTATTCGAGTGTCACTGATGATCTTTTGTAGACGAAACGCGCGTCTGGAGTAAACATAAAATTTCATTCCTGGTAACTATGATGAGTTTAGGTCATAAGACAACCATTCACGAGATTTCTGACTTCGAACAGACACATACCATAAGACAACCATTCACGAGATTTCTGAATTGGAACAGAAACATATCAAAAAGACAATCAAAGAAACATGACAAAAGAAAACCATTTACAAGATTTCTAACTTGAACAAACATGTCATAAAACAACCACTGACACATTGCATCAACAACCATTCACGAGATTTCTGACTTACGACAGACACATGTCGTAAGACAATAAAAAAACACATGACATAAGACAACCATTCACGAGATTTCTGACTTGTAATAGACACATGTTCATAAGACAAAAATTCACAAGATTTCTGACTTACGACAGACACATGTCATAAGACAACCATTCACGAGATTTCTGACTTGTAACAGACACATGTCATAAGACAAAAAATCACGAGATTTCTGACTTACGACATACACATGTCATAAGACAACCATTCACGAGATTTCTGACTTGAAACAAACACATGTCAAAACACAATAAAAAAAAAACATGAAAAAAGACAACCATTCACGAGATTTCTGATTTGGAACAAAAATGTCACAAAACAACCACTGACACATGGCATAAACAACCATTCACGAGATTTCTGACTTACGACAGACACATGTCATAAGACAATCAAAAACACATGACATAAGACAACCATTCACGAGATTTTTGACTTCGAACAGACACATGTCAAAAGAACAACCACTGACACATGACATAAGACAACCAATCACGATATTCCTGACTTAAGAGAGATGACTCATGTCAGAAGACAACCACTGACAAATGACATAAGACAACCATTGACACATGTCATAAGACAACCACTGTTGCCGTGATTCCAGATTTGAGAGCTAGACACATAGGTAATTTATAAATAAACGGGTAAATCTTCTCCCTTGACAATCGATGAAACTATAAAATCGTTGTTTGTTAATTCCACTAAATTCGTATTCGGAAAGGTAAATTATTAAATGAACAAAAACAACCCTTTTATCCCTATTTTTCAAAGACTCATTTAAGAAAAAACCTGAATATTTGTATGGTGTTTGCAATTGTAAATAAATGTATCAATATCGAACACATGCTGAGATTATATATTTTATTGTTTTAGAACTATATTTGAACGTGGTAACTGTGAACACATCAAAGATAACAGCTTAAGTACGGGTGCTATAGTAGGGATCGTGATAGGTGCTTTATCAGGTGTAGGAATCATAGCTATTATTACTTGTTGTTGCTGTGGATGTTGCTCCGGTTGTTCTAGTTCCGGAGGTGGTCAAAGTGGAGGACATCGCAGTTATTTCCATTCGTCTAGTAGCGGAGGTGGAGGTGGTGGTGGTAGTGGGTTTTTCGGAGGAGGCAGTGGAGATGGGGGCGGCGGAGGCGGAGGAGATTTCTAGAAGAAAACAGCAGCCATGTATTTACTGATATATAGTTTTAAAAGCGATGTTTCAAAAGTCTTTTTCTCAAGAAAATTAACTAGAAATATGAGATTTTTGTGGAAACAATGAGAAATCAGGTTATAGATGCTATATTTAAAAATTGGAGAAAAACCCGACAGATTCCTTTGCATGAAACTGTAATAAGAAAAGACCCGCCTGTTAAGTACAAAATAACATGCGATATATATTGTATAAATGTATATTTAAAAATACACAAAAGAGGAAATTTTGTTGATTATTTATCTAATAAAATATTTTATATAACAATACGTTTTTAAACTTTTTGATTAGACTGTTATCCTTTTCATACATATATTTATATACTGTATCCGTTATCTCAAGTTCGATGGGATAGATGCTTCCAACATATTCACCAAATTTAGAATTATTCAGTGAGAGAACATCATCAATATAGCGGAAAGTAACATTCAATATTACTGCTAACTTCTTTTTTTATCCTGAGAAGTTATTGTATGAAGTCAACCTCATAAGAATAAAGAAATTAGTCGCCAAGAATATGGCACACAGTTGTTTCTCGTGGGAATGCCGATACTTTAGTTAACACGTCCTTCATAGTAAAATAAATGTTATTAATGAAGAAAACAGACAAAGTTTGTCAGAGGTGTTCAACTGTTCTTAAATGGAATGTCCAAATAACGCTGCCACTGCTAAACAAAAATATGGCAATTGCTCTAAAGAATTGGACGGATATGCGTGTTGGATTAATAGGGTACCGTAAACCACATCCAAAGGTAACGTTTTTTTTAACGAAATGTCTTGGTTAGTCTATAAAAGTGTATATACTATGAAATTAAGAGAGTGGGGCCGTGCCCCGAGCTCTTAATTTTATAGTATTTACCTTTTCTCAGACTATCTTATGTAGCACATATTTGAAAAACTGAGCTCATTAACGAAGAATTGTAAATCTACTCATTAGCATCATTGTCAAATATGAGATTTCAAAAGGCTCTTGACTTCAGAATGACAAGATGGTTGCTGCTGCTGTAAGAATGTTTAATGATATAAAGCAGTGTTTTCTATACATGAATTTCTTAAACATGGTAAGATGACAAAAATAATTGACCAAAAAGCAGGCAATAATTTAATTGCTTTGAAGGCTTCAGATTTTTGAAAACATTTTTCAATTTCACAGTTAAAATCAAGCTATGATAAATTTGAAACAAATAGATAGTATATGCAGTGGACGGATTAAAAAAAGAGGGGTTTCCGGGGGTTGGGAAACCTTATTTGTTTTTCTTTGTTTCATAGTAAAACTAAACAAAATTAGAACATGTATATATATGCGGCTAATTCTTCTCCCGGTTTTCCAATTCCCATCGGCTTGACATGACATATTTGCCACATAACCTTAAGCAATCAACAATCAATCAATTCATGATGAAATAACTCAAAGTTAAAATTGAGAATGGAAATGGGGAATGTGTCAAAGAGACAACAACCCCGACCAAATAAAAAAAACAACAGGAGAAGGTCACCAACAGGTCTTCAATGTAGCGAGAAATTCCCGCACCCGGAGGCGTCCTTCAGCTGGCCCCTAAACAAATATATACTAGTTCAGTGATAATGAACGCCATACTAATTTCCAAATTGTACACAAGAAACTAAAATTAAAATAATACAAGACCTCACAAAGGCCAGAGGCTCCTGACTTGGGACAGGCGCAAAAATGCGGCGCGGGTTAAACATGTTTGTGAGATCTCAACCCTCCCCCTATACCTCTAACCAATGTAGAAAAGTAAACGCATAACAATACGCACATTAAAATTCAGTTCAAGAGAAGTCCGAGTCTGATGTCAGAAGATGTAACCAAAGAAAATAAACAAAATGACAATAATACATAAATAACAACAGACTACTAGCAGTTAACTGACATGCCAGCTCCAGACTTCAATTAAACTGACTGAAAGATTATGATTTCATCATATGAACATCAGGCACAATCCTTCCCGTTAGGGTTTAGTATCATACCATCATAACATATATGAGAAGAACATAACCGTGTCATGCCAACAACTGTTTTTAGAATAAATGTGTTTAGTTCCGACGCAAAGACCTTATCAGTGACTCAATATAACGCAAAATATGCAATCGTTAATGACTTGACAACAGTATCGTAATTATATCCCTTCTTAATAAGTCTATTCAAAGGTTTTTGTAAGTTTCTGAGGTGAATACTGACACCTTTGTGCTTTATACAGAATATTTCAATAAAAAAATTGGATGTGAAATACCTGAACGTATAAGAAGTCTGCATGTTGAGCTATATTTACGAATGATGTCTTTATACCGATGATAAAATTTAGTAAATGTTTTGACTAATTTGTGATATCGAAAACCATGGTGTAATAATTTTTCAGTAATACATAAATTTCTCTCGTTAAAATCTAAAACATTGTCACATACACGACCGAATCGTACAAGTTGAGATATATAAACACCTTAATTTCCCTTCACAAGGTTTCATAGTACACACTCTTTTGTTTACTAAGTAATTGCATGGATGATATTAAAAGATCAACATTTTAAGATGGCACTATACACTAATCAAGGTATAACATTGTATAAAGAACCATATGTGTTACACTTTATTTGAATCAAAGAAACTTGTAATCGTCAAAAACAGTCATTTTTAGAAGATCCAAAGATTTAAATAGCACAATATTTAAAAATCAATGTAAAACAAATTACAAACTATTTAATTTAATTTGAAGCACATCATTTTATTTCAAAATAGCCAGTGGCAAGTTTTGTTTTAGTATCTTAATTACTATACACTGAATGGATCCTACCCCTTGTTGTCATTCGTGTGTAGTTACTTAGTACAGCGGAAAATAAGAAGGCAATTTCAAGCAATTTGATTGAACGAGAATAAACTCATCATAGATACCACGATTAAATTTTTTATTTACGCCAGTTTCGTTCACAAAAGACTCATCAATGACGCTCGAATCCAAAAAAGTTATAAAGTCCAAATAAGTACGAATTTGAAGAGCATTGAGGACCAAATTCCTAAAAAAAATTGCCAATTACAGCTAAGGTAATCTATTCCTGAGGTAGACAAGCCTTAGTATTTCAAAAACTCAAAGTTTTGTAAACAGTTAATCTATATATCTGACATGATAATTCATGTCTGCACAGAAGAGCAGAAGTGCTGAATACTGGACTGGTAATACCCTCTGGGAATTAAAACTCGACCAGCAGTGGTATCGACCAAGTGGTTGTAAATAAACTCATCATAGACATGTTAAATACCAGGATAATTTTGTATTTACGCCAGACGGCCGCGTTTCGTCTACAAAAAAACTCATCAGTGACATTCGGGCCAAAAAAACAGTTAAAAAGGCCAAACAAAGTACAAAGTTGAAGAGCATTGAGGGACCACAATTCCTTAAAGTTTCGCCAAATACAGCTAAGGTAATCTAATCCTGAGGTAGAAAAGCCTTAGTAATACAAAAATTCAAAAGTTTTGTAACAGCTAATTTATAAATATGACCATATCAATGATAATTCATGCCAGCATGTGAGTGCTGACTACTTGGCTGGTGATACCCTCGGGGATTAAAACTCCAACAGCAGTGGCATCGACCAGTTGTAAATAAACGAATCATAGATACCAGGATTAAATTTTGTATATACGCCAGACGTGTTTTTTGTCTACAAAAGACTTATCATTGACGCTTTAGACCAAAACATTTAAAAGGCCAAAAAAACTACGAAGTTGAAGAGCATTGAGGATCAAAAGAAGTTGGAAGTTATAAGTTTGTAATAAGTTATAAAGGATTATGACATATCAATACCAAAAATATGATTAACCTATATATTAAGGACATCCTTGACCTTATAACGAGTGGAAACCAATAACCAACACTGTAATTATTACTACAGCAAGACAACAGATTGGTAACATGACAACACAAGCTTTCTCTGAATAAAAGTGTTTGTCTGTACTATGTATATAATTATATCCGATTGACTACAACTAGATAAAAGAAAATGCAATATGAGTGTCAATGAAACAACTCTCGATCAATGTCACAATTTTTAAAAGTAAACCATTTTAGGTCAATGTATGGTATTCAACATGGAGCCGTGGCTCACACAGAACAGCAAGCTATAAAGAGCTCTTAAAACTTGACTAGTATAAAACCATTCAAACGGAAAACCCAACGGTATAATCTATATAACAACGAAACACATTTATGAACCACATCAACAAAACATTAGGTTCATGACTAAGGACAGGTGTAACCAAATGCAGCGGGTTTAAACCCATTAACTACCATATCACTGTGAATAAATGTATAAAGGAATGGGAAATGATATGATGACAAAGCAATGATGTGAACTATAACAATAAACCACAAAATAATCCATCACAATACCGAACAATAAGCTTTATGATAAAGTAACAAAAAATTCAATTCCTACTATAACAATACAAGGTCATGACAAGCTACAACCAAAGATAATCATTAGATTTCAAGTTCCCTGGTTTTGATAGACAAATATCGAATGCAGCAGTATTATCGTATGCCCCAACATACCATAGTAGTATAAAGTCATAATGAAGATAACATATTTTTTTGATAATGAATATCCTTGATTCTCTACCCCATCCAAACAAGGATCCATGAAATGATTCAAATAACTTTAATGATAAAAACTCTGCGAAGCTGTGAACTGTTATTTGAAAACATGCTATCGGTTATGTTTAAATAGAGATGAAATCATATAAGGATAGATTGGTAAATTGTGTTTGAAGATATTTTAGTTAATTGTAAGAGACCACCATATACAAATAGGTATTTGAATACTGATACATCGTTTACGTGAAAACCTCATATTAAGGTTTCAACAAGTTTCCATGAATTGTGCATTACTGTAAGAAATCAAAAGTAAAATCACCAAAATACTGAACTCCGAGAAAAATTCAGTAAGAAAAGAAAGTCCCTTATAAAACGGCAATATCAAAAGCACATCAAACGAATGGATAACAACTGTCATATTACTGACTTGGTACCGGCATTTTCTTATGTAGAAAATAGTGGATTAAACCTGGATTTAAAGCTAGCTAAACCTCTCACTTGTATGACAGTCGCGTGAAATTACATTATATGACAACGACATGTGAATAAAACAAATAGCCATAATTGGTAAAAAGGTCAACATTGTGTTATAATCATAATCACTATAAAACAAACAAACAGCTAACAAAGAAGCACAAAAGTTACCTCGAGCTTTTGCATTCATTTATAATTAAAATAAAGTCATTAAGATATTGCTCGTAATATCAAAATGGTTAACGTTCATACAGCGAATATACCCGAATGAATAATAAAAATTTGTTAAGCATTGTCACAGAAATCTCTGCTGCCACTAGATTTATTTGCTTTAATATGAAGAAAATACGTTCGAGTTTTATGCTTACTTGCTTCAAAGTATCTTTCCATTTGACTACTTAACCAAATTATTTATATTTACATAGAAGAAAGCAGTATTTCAAACCATTTCACGATTGAAACTCAAAATCAAACAACCAGAAAACCAAATACTGACACTTCAAATAAGCAGCAAATAGGTCACGTAACATTAAAGCAGATTGTCAGTAGTCGTGAATCAAAGACAACAATAATGAACATTGCGACGCCAGGAACATTGGAAAAGTTAGTAAAGAAACATTCTTATACTGGTACGTTCATGTTCTTTGTAAGTGTTTTTGCAGTTTTGTACTGATAAAACTCAACGATACCACACTATCATTTAATTCGCCATACGCGCGTCTCGTCTACACAAGACTTATCAGCATCTCTCGAATCAGAACAGTTGAAAGACCAAATCTTATGCGAAATCGATGGCCATAAAAAAGAACACACAAAACTGTTCCAATTCATATCTTGGAATAAAAAGGCGCTAGTGCATTCATAAATTTGTAAACAGAAAACTAATAGAAAATGAACATCTCATAGATATGTCATGTCAACCCGAAATGCTGACTATCGACTGGTTATACTCGGGGGCGAAATGTGAAAATAAAAAATTGAGCCAGTTGACTGATTATAGTAAGACACTTAATAGATATTGTTGTTAAAATGTGCTTACTCTGGTCTGTGTAGCACACCTTTAATTTTAGAGAAATTGACCAGTCCACATAGTTGGTGAGCTTCCTTAATTGGGAAAGGCTTGTGTGGATGAGGCGCATTTTTGACGTATTGAATCTTTTGTTATCTATTATTCATGTGTTTCTTTGCCTAAAACGTTCTCCTATTTATTTGTATTGTAGTCCTGTATTATTATGTTGTCATTTTAATGTTATATTTAACAATGCAATTAAAGTGCGAGGTTTGGCATGCACAAAACCAGGTTCAACTCACCATTTTTTTTTTCTTTAAAAGTGTCCTGTACCAAGTCAGGAAAATGGCCATTGTTATATCATAGTTCGTTTCTGTGTGTGTAACCTTTTTACGTTGTGTTTCCGTTGTGTCGTTTGTTTTCTCCTATATTTGAGTGTGAATTCATATTACTATAAGACGTATCAACGGTACTTTTCTATCCGATATTCATGTATTTGGTTTTGATGTTATATTGGTTATTCTCATCGGATTTTGTCTAATGCTTAGCCGTCCGTTGATGTGTGGTGTTGCATTTTAATGTTGTGTCGTTGTTCTCCTATTATATTTAATGCGTTTCCCTCAATTTTAGTTTCTTACCCCGATTTTGTTTTTCGTCCATAGATTTACGAGTTTTGAACAGCGGTATACTACTGTTGCCCTTTATTTAATAGATTATATAGTGGGTTTTTAAAGGGGGCATTAGCTGTCAAATTATGTTCATCGCTTTGATTAAAATTTTTATATTTGGTTTGAAACATACTTAAACGTATATCCATATAATGAAAGTCTAAAATAAACAATGTACAATCCATACAAAAATATTTATCGGCATTTGGTGGGTATTTTATTCTATACGTCTTCTTATTAACAACTGAGACTGTTGACAATCATATAGTCCGAATTAAAAACATAGATTAAGATATAGCTAGATAGCAAACACGTGCCATTTGTTTGGTTTCATATCAAAGGTTAAATAACATGTAAATCATCATTTTACCTGTATCAGATCTATTGATAGAATCAGTCAACCAAATAATTAACCCTTTTTTCACTTTAAATGTTGACATTCTTTTCGTTTCATTGCTTAACAACGCCTTAATTATGAGTAACCAATCTCTATATAAGGGGTTAGATTGAAGTTCAAATGAATAAGGATTCTTCAGCAATGGTTTTGAACACCTAAAATAACACAATTGAACTATACAGTCTGCTACAATTTAATTATTATTTCACTTTTTTACTTTCGATAAACGATTGAACAAAAACAAATCATTGTGTGTATGTTTCGTAGCGTATATCCCCTTAGAGAACGTTATAAACAATTATATTTTTTAAACACTGAAAAACATATACATTATGTCTATGTGTAGTTCAACATGCTTGATATACATAAAAATAATTTAACTTTAAATAAATAAACTTTTCTTCCAGTTTTGATATTGGCTTTAACAATTGTTGCGGTTGCAATTATATCTATTGGAGTAGTGCTGGCTATTTGTCGAGTAAGGTAAGTGTGTTCTGTCTTACTTATAGAATAAATAATTATGACTGATATTTCAGATAATAAATTGCATGAACACTTTCAGAGTACAATATAAACAACTTAAATAAATAAATAATATGTACTGTACACTTAATGCCCACTATAACGATGCGATGCTTTTACTTTTGGTAAACTTTGATTGTATTCAACCGAAGTGTGTCAAAGGATGACAGTTACCTCTTCAAGCCACTTTTTTAGATTTTCTCTCGATTTATATTCCTTTTATTCATTTAGCATTTTGTTTCATATTACAGACGTCAAGGACCATTTAAGCGTAACGAACAGGAAACAGGTTCGCAAATGAAGGAAATGCACGATGCAAACTACCATGACTTTGAAACTGCTTCTCATAATGCATCCAGTATGTCGAATAGTAATACGGCATATAATACACATACTGATGAACGCCATGTACTTTCAGATCAGACTTCGGAAAACATGAAAAGCGACACAGCGTCAAAAAATGAGTACAGTGTCGTTGTGAAAGATAAAAAATCAAGTCAGGGTGCTAACGATGATAACTTTGACCAAAAAGATATAAATTCTTCTGACCTTATGGACAACGATTATGAAAGGCTTAATCAAATTCGAATTCTTAGTGATAACTCCAAAAATATTTATGATAGCTCTTCCGGTTTAAGAGATGAATACGATCCAACGTACAACACGACTTCTCACATTTCTGGAAGAAATAAGGACGAAAATTCAGTATATGATCAAACCTAAACCTTGGCAAGCGTGTCTTTAAACAATAAAATATGTTTATATCAGTGTTGTCAAATCGTACAGTCTTGTCTAACCGGTTACTCGGACAATCGTTCGACCGATTAATCGGTTAACGCGTAGTTTAGGTTGATACTTTATAATTTTATAATCCATTACACAGTATCTACAATGGCGTTTGTAATTATTGCAGATTGAAAGAAAATATAAACTTCTTGATCTCGTCGAATTAAAAAAAATGAAACCGATTATTCTTTCATTTTCTCTTGATGTCTCAGACAATAATGTGGAGTGTGTTCAATCTGAAAGAAATAAGTATCGTTACTCGTACCATCAATAAAATTGAGAATGGGAATGGAGAAGAGACCAAAAATCAGAAACAGCCGAAGGCCACTAATGGGTCTTCAACACAGCGAGAAAATTTCGCACTCGGAGGCGTGCTTCAGCTGGCCCCTAAACAAAAATGTGTACTAGTTCACTTAATAATGGTCGTCATACTAAACTTCGAAATATATAAGTGAACTAATATTAAAAATGTTTCCAAGTATAAAATAACTACATTTACGCTGATTTGAATTTCACAAATTTTTTGTAGGTATTTCGTTTAAAGTATGACAGAGCTTTGCACGATGGATGTTGCACATTCAGATGTAGGAATACGCAATATTAAAAATAAATTAGTGAAGTAAATCGTAAAATTTATTTGGATTACTGAATTAAAGTTACTGTTTCAAAATACATAATTAAGTTTTCTTAAGATCTTGCCCCGAGCATGATTATAGACAAGTTGGTTAAGTTCCAATTAATTTTATGTTTTTTTTTTTATTAAACAATAGCAATCAATATACTGGGCAATTGAACTGTAAAATTAATTACCACGACGATGAATTTCAAACAAAACAAAATTTTTAATGATTTCAATACACATTGATATCAAATATATCTAAATTGAAAAAAATACGGTTAACCGGTTAGCGTTTTTGGTAATCGATATTCGGTTCTTCCGACGGTTAACCGGTTAACCGTTGACAACACTAGTTCCTATAGTAGCTGAATATATTTATAACCTAAACTATGAATAAAAGCTTCGCATCCGTAGACTAGAATTGTTTGCACCATAACAAATCAGTAGCACCTGTAACGTATGAATGATAATTTCAGCTAATATATTGTATGTAAATAAGTTTCAGAACGCATTCTTCGACTTTTTATATATTTGTATTCTGAATTAATTTTGTTTAAGGGGAGTGGAGGGTTTGAAAGAAAAAGAACTAGCTTCACTTTCAAATACACTTTAATATATTATTTACATTATGTTAAGCATAAAGTATTATAAGATTTATTGTAAATATGTAGCAATTGGTAATAATTTAGTTTTTACTCCAGCTTTATCTGACGACAGTGAGGAATATGTATTATTTTTGAGTTACTGACAGTAGACTATACTTAGTCCATCATGACGACATTTTTCGTTTGTTCTTCGAATGCAACAAATAAATACCGGGAATATGAAAGAGTTAGTAGTTTACATGTGGACATTAAGTATTATAAGTTGATATAAGAAGATGAGGTATAGGTTTCATGAGACAACCTCTCCATCCAAGTCAAAGTTTGTGAAAGTAAACCATTATTGATCTAAGTACGGTCTTTAAACATTTTAATACGTATTAATCTGTATACTTACCTAAAACAAAGGCATGTTACATGGAAACAGAGGAACGAGCATCCATAAATTTAAACTCAACCTATCCATACGTGTGCGATTAAGAAGCAGCCATTGAATTTTTTAGTTAGAGTTAAATACATTTTTATTCACTTTACGGAATTTCAGTTTTGGTGTAAGAATAACGAATAGGATATTTTTCAGTTTTTTTAACTAATTGCTCCGCTTCGGATTCTCAAAGATGAGCATTGTTTAACATAATTGACAGAACTTTGTATTTTAAACAAAGGAATTTGTTTTATTCCCTAGACATGGAACTTTGATGAGGATTGTTCACATATTCGTAAAAATTGTTTCTTGTGTGGTTATGCAAATGACGTATCATCATGATATGCATCACCTTTCTCATATGTCTCAGTTTGCATACCTTCTAAGTATGACTATATTTGATATAAAAGACGGACGAAAGATACCAGAGGGACAGTCAAACCCATAAATCGAAAATAAACTGACAACGCCATGGCTAAAAAATGAAAAGGACAAACAGACAAACAATAGTACACATGACAAAACATAGAAAACTAAAGAATAAACAACACGAACGCCCACCAAAAACTAGGGGTGATCTCAGGTGCTCCGGAAGGGGTAAGTAGATTATAACAAACATCAAGATATTACAACATAATGTTATGATATATATCCCAAACTTCTTACTAGTTAGAAAAGTGAAAAGTGACATGTGAGAAACGCGAAGACACTTAAGTTAAAAAAGAGGGACGAAAGATACCAAAGGGACAGTCAAACTCATAAATCTAAAATAAAACTGACAACGCCATGAAAAAGACAAACAGACAAACAATAGTACACATGACACAACATAGAAAACTAAAGAATAAACAACACGAACCCCACAAAAAAAAGGGGTGATCTCAGGTGCTCCGGAAGGGTAAGTAGATCCTGCTCCACATGTGGCACCCGTCGTGTTGCTTATGTGATAAAAAATCCGGTAAATAGTCTAATTCGGTAGGTCACATTCATGAAAGGGAAGGGGATTGTAGTTACGACGTAAGGAACATATCCGATATCATTAATTTGTGAAACGGTTATTCCGTAACGGTCAACCAACTCGTGATGGCGTCCGTAAAATTTACGAAGGGATGATTTCAACTTCACCATTTAAAAACTGCTCGAATTATTTTGAAGACTGTTCTCGACTAGTCACACCCATTTTGCCGTCAAGTTTTGGCTTTAAACACAAAAAATTATTCAACAAATTATGTCATTTGGGATGATCGTACTTTGTGAATTTTAAAGATAAAGGTCATCTGAATTTCTAGAATGGTTGGACATTGGACTAGCCGCTTAAAATACATATTTTCGAGTGACGGTAAAAAGTACAAACGTACATTTCATGTTTGGTTTGAAAAATTCCTGTACTAAATTTGTATTCAGATATCTTTGTTTTCTTAATTATTGTAATAAGCAATACTTATCTTGTTGTTAATTTAACCAGAAGTAATTAAGGTTTCAGAATTTCTTTCAATTTTTTTTTTCTTCAAACAAACGAATGTCTTTACAACACTTTCGATGTCAAATATATATTTGAAAATCAGTTTGGTTTGTCCATGTGTCCTTTTTTAAATGAAGTCGATATTATTAAATAGTGAACAATGACACCTACTCCATTCCAACTGCTGAACTATAATGAATGTAATGTAGACAAGTATTCAATTTTTTGGTATGTTAAGCTGTTACATACTTGAAGATTGAAATCATCTAAATATTTAATACATAATCTATGTAATGATGATCAAATTTGATGATTTAGTCCAGATGTACCATCGATTCATTGTTTATACGATAATTTAACTTGAAATTTAAGTAGATATAATCACATCATTCTATAAACTAACTTTATATAGATTTACATCAGGTACGTACGGTTGTACGATCCTATGAAATTCAGACTTGATACAAATTTATTTGGTCAATGATTTGTGTGATTTGATTGTTTTCTATATATGTTGGCGTATTTTGTTTTTTGTTTTTTTTTTTGCAATTTACTCCTAATATTAGTGATGTGTTTCCCTAGGTTTTGGTTAAGGTCTGTAACCTGGATTCATGACTTTTGAACACCGGTAATCTGCTGTTGCCTATTTTACCTCTATTTTTATTTTATCGAAAAATAATGATATAAATATTTTTCTAACTTTAGTACAATTCGTTTCCCTGTCGTTTAACAAAGCTATCTCTCATTCCGTTAGCATGTTGAAATTGTTTTTCTTCGTAAGAGTATTTTCTTTCGGTCAAAGAATTGTTATTAACCTAAAGTCAAAAGAAATCAATAACATAACTTGCTAAACTCAAACAATCACATTGTAATGAACATTCAATTTATTGCCACATCAACAATCTAATAGTATATTTGTCGACTTTCATGGCAAATAACAAGTTTACATTTGAAATAACCTGTCGGAGCTTTAAAAAATAAAGGTAACGGAAAAACAATTACTTTCAAATATAACAAGACTAAACAATTTTAGTTGCTATCCATATTCCATGCACAAAACCCGTTCATTTTCACTAACAGTAAATCGTCATTCAAACGTCGGCAACTTGTATTGCAATTTTCCAAAGTTTATCTTGTAAGCTTACACGTAGAAAAATAATTCATTCATTATCACAATCTAAAATGTTGGTCAACAATCACAAATTACAGCATGCGGTGCTCATAGACTTCAAAAGTAAGTAACCTATCATTGATGAGAGACAGTAATTTGACCATCAATCAGTATGCATTGTGAACAGTTGTTAAATTGAAGCAAAAGCTATTGATGAATTTGAACTGTACAAGATCGAACCTTTTCATTATTGTGTTATCATTTATAATTGAATACGTAAGTCAGATTATTTTATTTTTTTCAAATGATCGATACCATATTTAGAACTACGTCGTGTACAGATACTCCGAAAATCAATTTAAAACAAAATGTCACAAAATTATATCAGTTTCAAACAAGATGAGATGAAATGCAGTAGGACTTTACACTGAGTTTAAAATGTTCACGCTATTAAAAGCGTCGTTCGTGTGGATGGTAAAAAACCGTAACCGTATTATTTCTTTGTCTGTCTGCTATATTGTTATTTTCGTATAGCAGTCTTGTTTATGTTAACGTGGACAATGCTACCCCAGTTAAATTATGCGACAATTTATGTTGTCCTGGAGTGGAATCTAAACCTGAGAATTGCTCTACTGAAACATTGCGATTTCTCGTGGATACTGAAAAACTGTAGCATTCGAATATGGATCCTTTCGATAAAGGTATAAAACTTCCTTAATTTAAAATCGAGACACTATAGTTGCGACGATCATTTAGTTGTTACATATATCAAAGGAAACACATTGTTTCTGAATCAAACGAAACACTCAAAACGTTTATCTTTCTGTCGATTCGAGGCCATATATAGAAAAGGAAATTCTTTTAGTTGACTTTAGATTAATTTGGCTATTAATTTTAGGTATTTTTGTTATATAGCTCTTCAACGGTTTCGGTACTTATAAATCCTAGAATTTCAAATGTTTGGCTTTAGCGTTCCTGATGAAAGTAACTCCAGAAAAGCGCTTCGGACGCATTAAAATTATTTAACGTGTTGTTTTCAATTTTGCATACCCTTTAAGTATGACTTTAAT